>NC_056747.1:719969126-720156626 GCF_019279795.1 Protopterus annectens
CAAACAGGCAAAGGCTTTTATTCCAGGCTATTCCTTGTTCCCAGAAAAGAGGGCACTTTGTGCCCCATCCTGCATGTATCCATTCTGAAAACCTCCCTGGTGGTTCCCAAATTCAAAATGCTAACTTTGCAGCATCTGCTGCCTGTGCTGACAAAAAATGCCTGGGTAGTGACCCTAGACCTAAAAGATGCCTACCTCCACATCCCCATAAGAGAATCATGCTGGAAATTCCTGCGCTTCAGAGCAGGGTCACAACACTTTCAGTTCTCTGCGCTACTTTTTGGCTTATCTACTGCTCCCAGAGTATTCACCAAATGCTTAGTCCCAGCTATAGAATTTTGTAGACCGAGAAATGTACAGATTTACCCTTATCTGGACGACTGCCTCATTCAGGCAGAGTGCAAAGAAAAGCTACCCCAGGACCTTCTCTTTGTCAAAACCCCTCAAACTTCACTAGGGTTCACCATCGACGAGAAGAAATCAAGGCAAACACCCTCCAGGAAGATCATTTTCTCCTGCCCCTCTACTTTACCCACCTTGGCTGATGGTTGAGGTGCGAAGCAAAGAGATCCACCTCTGGAGTTCCCCACTCCTGAATGACTTGCAAAAAGATTTTTCTGTGTCGCAAGAAGCTCTGCGAGGAAGTTCTTGCCAGCCTTTGGGTACATGGCATCTTGCATCCTTCTAATTCCTCTGGCCAGGCTTTACATCAGGAAACTTCAGTGGTATCTAAAGAACCTTTGGTGTCAGCATTCTCATCCTCTAGAGACCTCTCTCCCTCTGATCCCCTGTATAAGTGCCGAGTTTCTCTGGTGAGCAGGGGCCTGTGCCAAGAACAAGGGTCTTCCCTTCATCCTACTGGGCAGACCAGCACCGCCGATGCCTCAGACATTGCTTGGGGCACTCACCTAGCAGACAGGTGCACCCAAGGTCTTTGGATGCCCAGCACCTTCTCTTACACCTCAATCCGAAGGAAATGTTGGCAGTAAAAAAGTTTCTGACATCCTTCAAACCCCATCTAAGGCCAGGGGTTCTCCTTATCAAAACAGACGACAAGACAGTAATGTGGTCCATCAACAAACAAGGAGGGACCCAAACTTTACCCTCTGTGCAGGCTAGCCATGAACCTCTGTTTGACAGCCTCCTCCATGGGATTACACCTAATTGCCCAATACCTACTAGGGATCAACAACATCCTGACAGACCACCTAAGCAGAAACCTACTGGACCCCCATGAATGGCAGCTCCACAGAAAAATCTTTTTGCAAGTCATTCAGGAGTGGGGAACTCCAGAGGTGGATCTCTTTGCTTCGCACCTCAACCACCAGCTGAACAAATTCTGTATCGGCAAGCATCACCTCCTAGCATGGAAGGTGGATGCCTTGACCTTCCCCTGGAACTCCCTGTTTGTGTACGCATTTCCTCATCTGCCTCTTATTCCCAAGGTACTGATTAAGATAAGGGAGGAGAGACCAAAGGCCATTCTCATTGCTCCAGATTGGCCCAGACAGCATTGGTACCCCTTACTGCACAGCCTGACATTACAGCGTCTTTGGCAGCTTCCCCTTATCTCAGACCTCTTGACGCAGGTGGTGGTGGTGGGGGGGGGGTGCTGCACCCAGACTTGCAGACTCTCAAACTGTCAGCATGGCTAATACTTTAAAAGCAAACGGGTCCAAGACATTATCACAGAGGCCAGAAGGCCCAGCACCAGAAAATCTTACGCAGGGAAATGGAAAAGATTCTGCTCCTGGACCCAGTCCAGAGGGGGCAGTACCTCACGACCTTCCATCCCTCTTATCCTGGGCTACCTAGCCAAGTTACTCAATAGTGGCCTCTCCTTTTCTTGTATTAAAATCCATGCCTCAGCCATTTCAGCTAATTTCAATACAGACCAGCCCCTCTTCTCACATCGTTTAATTAAACAATTCCTCAGAGGGGCTTCTAATGTCAGACATCCCAGAAGGCCACACACGCCAGCCTGGGACCTGAATTATGTTTTAGAAAAACTAACCTTACCACCCTTCGAACTTGCTGCTTCAGCAGAATTGAGATACGTCTCCTGGAAGACTGCTGTAATACTACTAGCTATCAAATCAGGCAGAAGGGTTTCAGAACTTCAGGCACTCATGGCCGTTGAGCCCTTCATCATTTTCCATACAGACAGGGTCTCCCTTAGAACTAACCCCTCCTTTAATGCCCCAGGTCGTATCTGATGTGACCCTCAATCAGGCTATACATCTACTCACCTTCTTTCCTAACCCCCAAAACAAGGGGGGAAAAAATTCTGCACACTCTAGACTTGCACAGACAGCTCAGATACTACCTTAACTGTACCTTTACAAAGCATTAACACCTACCTCTTTAGGCTGCGGTGGTGGTGCTGCAGTAGCATTGTCGCCTTACAGTAAGACGTTGTCCTATTCGATTCTCAGCTAAAGTGTCTTCTGTGTGGAGACATGCGTGAATGGGCGTGCCTTTGTTGAAAGTTGTGCATCAGGGCTGGCAACTCAGTACGTAAAAATCTACTGCCAATCATTAGCGGACCGGAGTTCCGTTGTGGCGAACCCTAACTGGGAAAAGCCAAAAGATACAACAACCACATACCTCGTTTCTCTAAGCTTAGGGCAGAGTTGGTCTCTGTACTTCTGCAGGGCAAGCTGACCCATGCCTAGGTCTCTAACTAATCCTTCCACCTCTCTCCGCTGCTTTGGGAATCCTCTCACTGGTGATGACTGCAACAGTGAAACACGAAGAACATAGTACAGTTGTGTACACCTACCATAAATGTAGATGTTTGAGTATATTCACTGTTGCAGTCTTGGTTTCCCTCCCTCCTTCCCCCTTATATCCTCTTACCTTAGGGAGACATAAGTTTCTTGCGGTGGCTTTTATCCACCAGGACCACTTCACCATATTTCCTTATGCTTCTGATGGGTTAGGGCAAGAAAAACTGATGTAATGGCGTCTGCTGCCTTGCTTTATACCAGTGATGACCTGACGTCAGTCTACAGGTGACAGGAACTGATGCAGAAAAACATTGACTCTGGTATCTGGGCCAGCCGAGGGCTACCACATCAGGGGCAATCCACAGGTGATGACTGCAACAGTAAATACACTTGAACATCTACATTTTTGGTAAGTGTACACAACTGTACTTTCTGCTGTAGACCTATTTACCAGAGTGGAGATAGGCAGAGCTATAGCAAATATAGCTATAGCAATAGCAAAACCTGATTCCATGTCAGATAGAACCTTTGCACAAGGAGATCCTGGACATGGCTAGAAAAGCTCTACAGTTAGCTAAACACTCCTTGAAATGTAGATATAATTCCTTAGCTTCTTCTTGCAGAACAGCTGCTACCGGTTGTTATCCACAGACATGCATGGATCAAAGCTCAGCCACTGTTAGACCAGGTAAAACTGAGTTTTTGGATGCCCCACTAGACAAAGAGTTCCCATTTGGACCACCAGCTGAACAAGTCTTTGAAACCTAGACAAAAAAGGCAAACACATAACTGTCAAAGAATTCTACTGGTCTCCAACCGCAAGGTATAGTAGAAACTCCCCCTCTAAAACTTGGCTCTTTCCACCCAGAAAAGACAAGGGGAATCTTCCCTTGTGGAAAAAAGGCAGTCTAGAAGATGGCAGACGGAACAGCGATAAGAGATTGGCTGCCAGCAAAGAGCATGCTCAACACAGGACATCTGTGACTATGTGCTATCCCCCCCCCCCAAACCCCTGTCAGGAAAGTTTTTTTCTCTCTCTCTTCTTAAGCCAGTAGAAGACTATCACAAGGGATCAATATGTCCTCTGTAAAGAAAATGGATACTATAACCAATTCAGAAAAATTCTCCCCCCTTTTTGGGCATACCAAAACTTCCAAAGGAACAAGTTACCTTTGATTTATCAAAGATTTCCTAAGCAAGGATCCATACTTCAGGTCCCTGGATCTTTCAGAGCTAAACAAATTCCTCTGTGTGCCAACATTCAAGATGCTTACTTTGCAAAGGCAGCTACCCATGTTTTTTTGGGATGCCTGTATGGTCTCTGTTGACCTAAATGACACTTCATGTTCCTGTAGCAGTCAGTCAGAGAAAATGCCTACATTTGGGATAGCCTCAGGCTACTATTTCCAGTTTTGTGCTCTTAACATTTGGTCTCCTTACTGCTCCAAGAGTTTCTCCAAAATGCTTGGCACCCCTGATAGTACATAGGATCTTAAGAGGTTACTAGGCTAATGGCCATGGGGCCCTTACAAGCCTAGCCAAGAGTTTATCCCAAAAAAAGAACCCTCATTGCAGAATGCTTAGGGTACACATCTATCCCTAGCTAGATGACTGTCTCATCCAAGGTAGATTAACCTCAGAGACCCTGGGTGGCTCTCCAGACCTCTGTAGACTGCTTCCAAAAGGTGGGCCTCACTTTAAATATACAAACGTCTCAGTTGACACCCCAAACAAGGATCTTGGGTCTGGGATCCTTGATACTCAATCCAACAGAAAGCGTTCATCCCTCAGGATAAGATGTTTTTCCTGACTGATTACTTGAACAACCTACTCCCAAAACAGATCATCTTGGCCAGAGAGCTCTTAAGTATCTTCAGGTACATAGCCTCATGTATCTTGATGGTCCCTTTAGCAAAGCTACACATGAGGAAACTCCAGTGGTTTCTCAAAAATGTCTGTGAGCAACACTCCTAGACCATAGAAACCCCTTTACCCTTACTCCCATGCCTCAGGAAGGAACTTCTGTGGTAGGACACCATATGAGGGAACTCGGGAGCAACCTTCAGTCTGTCACCAGGAACAGTGCAGACGTAGCTTGGGGAGACCACTTAAGCCCACTAAGGGTGCAGGGCATGTGATCTTACAGTAGAGGAAATTGCATATCAGTCAAAAAGAAATGCTAACAATCTTCTTAGCCATAAAAGTTTTCTGACAGCATTTAAGTCCAGGAATGGTGCAAATTTGGACAGACAATACAACAATCATGTGGTACATTAATAAGGGGGGGGGCCATGTCTTAACCACTGTGCTGCCATATCAGAAAGATCTGGATGTTAGTCCAAGACTTGAGGAATACTCTCATAGCATTGTACATCCCAAGCCCAGCAGTCTTCTTGCAGACTCCCTAGATCCAGGTGAGTAGATGTTGAAGAAGGGAGGTCTTCCTGGAGCTCACCAGTCAGTGGGGGATCCTCTGCATAGATTTTTTGCGCCTCTCCACAACAGACAACTTTTGCGATTCTGCTCCAGAACACGACAGGAGGGGGCATGGAAAATAGATGCCTCCTGTTTCACATGGACCCACTAGTTCTTGCATGCCTTTTCTCATTACCTTTGATTCCAAGGGTATTTACAAAGATCAGGACCAACAGGCCCAGTATGATACTGGTAGCCCCCTTCTGAGTGAGACAGCATTGGTTCTCTAGTCCTCCCCCTCAGCAAGGGGAGGTTTGGCATGTTCCCAGAGGACATGGATCTTTAGACCTTATCAGACAAATCAGGGGATTGGTCTTCCTCCCCAAACCAGCATCTCTCAATCTAGTTGCTTGGAGGATTGGGTCATGATACCCACATTG
Organism: Protopterus annectens; assembly: GCF_019279795.1. Taxonomy (NCBI): domain Eukaryota; kingdom Metazoa; phylum Chordata; order Ceratodontiformes; family Protopteridae; genus Protopterus; species Protopterus annectens. The sequence continues at coordinate 719,974,711 of NC_056747.1, forward strand.
ATGCCTTACCTAAAGGAGGTGGTGCCTATCTTAAAGGAGACAAGAAAATCTAACACCAGAAAACCATGCATGGCAAAATGGAAGACATTTTCCACCTGGTGGCATGGCCAATACATTTTCCCAGCTCAGGCAGACATCAGTTCAGTACTGCTTTACCTGTCAGACCTCTTTGAATTGGACATTTCTTTTTCCAGCATGCTTTTGTAATCTCATTTTGCTTGCAGGTTACTCAACCACTCTTTTCACACCTCCACTTGAGACTGTTATGAAAGGATGAGTCATTTGAGATGACCTAGAAGGGACCCCATTCCAGTATGGGATCTAAACTATGTATTGGAAAAACTAACCCTGCCACCCTTTTAGCCAGCTGCTACTGCACCTCTCAAGATGCTTGTCTGGAAGACCACCTTCCTTATAGTCATTACTTAAACTAGAAGAATTTCTGAACTGCAAGCTGTCTTGTGTATAGACCCCTTCGATGTCTTCTACAGGGACAGGGTAACTCTTAGAACAAATCCATCATTCAAGCCCAAGGTAGTTTCAGAAGTCTGCCTTAACCAAGCTATCCATCTGTCAGTCTTCTTTGTAAACCCACAGAATAAAGCAGAAAGAATCTCTACTCACTGGATGTCCAGAGACCAGGTGCTACATGGACAGAACAAAAACGAACGACAGGACAGATCAGTTGTTGGTATCCCTTGCAGAGGGAAAACTGGGAAAGCCTGTTTCATAGCAAATCATTGCTAAATGGATTATAAATTGCATCAAATTTTGTTGCACCCACCATGGAAAGCCCTCTGCCTGGCCGCATTAGACCCGATTCCACCAGGCATGTGACAAATACCATTGCTTTCTTCACAGGAGTTCACTCTCAAACCATCCTAGAGGCAACCACTTGGAATTTTGTTAACAGCTATACTAAGCACTATTACTTAGGGCAGGTGTCCAGGGACAGGGCAGAGGTCGCCTCTGCCATCCTACAAAGTAATATTTCCAAAACCTACTATGTCCTCCACCCTCAGACTAGCTTTGAGAATCTTCCCACTGATTAGTACTGCAACATTTACTATGAAGAACATATTGCAATTGTGTCACACTTAACATAATTGTAGATGTTCGAGTAGACCAGTCATCCTCCAACCGCTCAACTAGGTAGGGACCATATCTGTTTCTTCCTTTATGTAAAATCCTTTTGGTTCATCCCATCTTATACCTATGTTTTTTTTTTTAATTCACAATCAAGCACAGTTGAGAATGTTGTGCTGTCCTCTGGCATCAAAGTTCTTTTCATGGCTTAGAAAGACCTGAAGATTGCACTGATAGATACCCTTGTACCCTGGCACCTGGCTGCCAGTCATTGAGCATCCATTGGCTTGGGATGATGCTAAGACTGTGGAAGTCAGGCAGGTTGTGGGCTTCTGCATGGTGGGAAGTCCCAAGGATTAGTACTGCAATATTGATTTACTTGAACATCTACGATATGTTAAGTGGGACACAGCTGTACTATGAAAGAAATATCCTGTAATATTGTTAATGTATAATGGTTTAGGGTTCCATGGATTTGTTCATTGCAGGTTTCATTGAAACATTGAAGTAGAATGTTTTGTTGGAGCAGTATATTTGCTGAATTGTCCATATGCCGTGTGTGAGTAGTAAGTAGTGTTGAGGTGTGTGTGTGTGTAGGTAGTTGCTAGTAGAAGCAAGTGGTAATGCAATATGGTTTGTGGATTGTTAGAGTATTTGTTAGCGGTAGATGGAAGGTTAGATGGTGTGTGTGCACGTGTGTTTTTTGATGGGTAGGAGTCTTGCTGATGTACAAGTTTGCCCAATTTTCGTCTATTGACAACACTCTACAGTAGGTTGTTGTTTGTCTTGGCTTTTCCCAGTAAGGGGTCGCCACAGTGGGACTCCGGTCCACTAATGATTGGCAGTAGATTTTTACGAAACGCTGAGGTGCCAGCTTGACGCCCAACCTTCAACGAAGGCACGCTCATTTGCGCACGCATGTCTTTCAAATGTTACCTGACCGCGGGGAGGACATGCAGACTCCACACCGAAGGCACTCCCAGGCCAAGCCGAGAATCGAACGGGAGAATCTCTTGCTGTGTGGTAACAACACTACCGCCGTCGTGGATTTATTCCTTTTCCCCTACTGTACTGTTAACTCAGCACCTGTAGAGGTGTGGAGGGAGCAGGGGGACTTCCCTTACAAAAATTATGTTTTGCATAATATGTAGATGCTTCAGTGGTTTTGATAGAACCCTTTGATTTTGATAGTTTGAGTTTTGATGTTTTGTACCTTGACTTATCTTGACATTAGTGTAATATAGATTGTGTGTGTGTGTTGTTTTTCCTTATCTGTGTGTGTTTGGAGGTTGGAGAAGTGGGAAAGAGACAGTGATAGAGGGGATGTGGCCAAGAATGCTGATAAATATAAAAATTAAGGAGGAAAGAAATGGTAAAGAAGGGAGCTTATGGAAGGAGTGTAGAAGACAGAATATCAGTGGAGCAGTTGGGCAGTGAGCGTGAAGTTTGCAGTATAAACTGAGGCTACTAATATTATATCTAAAAATGCAAAGTGCTCTATTGTATGTACCCACTGTTATTGTGGCCATGTTGTCAGAGCATTGTATGATCTGAGACTGGAGTTTTTTTACTACTAGGGTTAATACTGGAAATACTTAACCTGGCTGAGAAGAATCTCCTAAGCTAGCAACGCCCCTCCCTGTAACCACAAAGTTGTGCTGTCAAGGCCCCTCTCCAGATCTCTGAAGCTTGCATGAAACACAGCAAAAGCACAACCAAGAAAAAAACACCAAGATGCACTTAAAATAGTCAAAGCCATACAATCTTAGGCATAGGGGAAAGGGATGGAGAGCAAGTTTGGTAAGCCGAATGAAACTATCAATCCGTATCTGTCATGTTGGGAGTAACTTCTGAACCTGAGATGGAATTCCCAGTCTGTTTAACAGTAGGACTGAGTCCCAAGCTACACCTGTTTGGGTGGATCCTCTACAAAGAATGCCCTGAAGAGTAGTGGCAGCAAAAGACTTGGATCTATGGATCACATCCAGCTTGTAGTGTTTTGTGAAAGCTTTGGATGATCATTTAGTTACCACATTAAGTATTGTCAGCAGATGCAGTTCTGAAAGAATGGCTGTGAGATGGCTTTGGCGGTTACTGAAAGGGCTCTGTGTACCTCTGATAGAGGTTTATTGTACTTGTGGTAGCAAAGATTGCTACAGTCAAGTAACCATATGGACAGTATAGCCTAAGAAGTCAAGACATCGTACAGCATAAATACATATACCCTCCCCCCAAATATATCGTGACAAGAACATAAAATAGCCTTCTTTAAAACTGTTGCCTGCAGCGTGGAATACTCTGCCAGACAATGAGCTAGTTTCGTGCAAATTGGTTATACTTGGAGAATTGGTGCCTAAGCTGTCCCTACTAAAAATCATACTGTACTCGGCAGGTTCACCCATAGCAGTGCATAGGTAAAGCTACGTAACTAGTTAGTATGTAGTACATAGTGCTCGTGTGTTATATATAGTAGTGATTTGTGTAAGTGGCATTCCTGTAAAAACACAACTGTCATACTTGTTGAATTACATTACTTCTAGTATCCTTGTACAATATTTGGTGATTTGTCTGGCAGTTACACAGAAGACTAAAGCTCTAAACTGTAAGTGAGCTGCTTCAGGTGCCAAAGGTAATTGGTTTTGAATCTATACACCTTTGTTTGCCTACTGCGTGATCTTGACTAAGTCACTTAACCAGACAGTGCATTGGGGAATTTGCCCTAGACTCTTAATGGCCTCCAGTACTCTTAAGCCTGGTAACTCCCAATGGTTTATATGCAAGTATTTGTACAAGAGATACAAGAGTTAATGAGCTGTACGTGTGTTTTTTGTTTATAACACAAGCAATGTAATTTTTGTTTTAAACAAGCAAGATGTTTGAGTTATCGCTTATGACGCAGGAATCACACATGTATGTAAATTAAAACAAACCATATTGCTAAATTTCAGTTGTAAACATTATACATCAGTGTCAGTCAAACATTGCATAGATCATTTGATTCCTGCTTTCCCTTAAACCTCATTCCTCCTTCAAAACATTATTCTGCATATATTGTTCCCACAATTCACATTTTTTCAACGTAATTTGTTCCTACCCTTTTCTAAAGGTCCCACTTGCAGATGATCTTCGTGCTTCACTGTTGCAGTCATCACATTTGGGTTATGCATGCCAGGGTAGCCCTCGGCCGGCCCGAATACCAGATGCTTAGTATTTCTGCGTCGGTTGCTGTCGCTTCAGGACTGACATCAGGTCGTCAGTAGTATAAAGTAAGGCAGCCGACACCATTACATCAGTCTTTCTTGCCGTGGAGCCCAAAACAGAAGCAGTTCGCACGAGTGCCGGTCAGCTGCTGAGTTTCATCTACCGAATTGAAGTTGAAGTCTTCTAAAGCTAAGTACCCCATTGGGGATCCTTTTTTCTTGCACTAACTGATGACAGAAAAAGTTAATAATTGTCTCGCCTGTGGAAAGCAAATACCACACCGAGACTTTCATTTTTACTGCGTCATTTGTTTAGGGCCAGACCACGACGTCCTCTGTTGTCTCTTCTGTCCTTTGTTCAACACCACAACTAGCCGTCGTCTAGCCCTTATTGTAACTAGATATTTTCGCTTACAGTCCTCTAATTCTGATATGGCTTCAGTAAGTCGTCCGACAGCAGATCTTCGAAAAAACGTAAAGATACAGCTACAGACTGCACAGGTCCAAACCTACCAACGACACTTCCGTTAAGCTAGTCATCCGTTCTCCTGTCCTCAGTGAGGCCCTTTTGCAGCCCCTGATGCCCACTTCTGTGGATTCGCAGGCCACTACCGATACCCTTTCGGAGTCTGGCATGCCGCAAAATTCTTCTTCGACTAAGGATCATGCGGTCGTCTCTACCTTGGATGGGTCTGGAGCCGCTGAGCAGGCACCGGCTTCCGAGAAAGTCCTCTGCACTACCGATTCTTGACACAAACCGACATCTTCTTTCGCGACTACCGTTCTTTCAAAAATGACCGAGTTTCTTAAGCCCAGGGTACAAACCACACCCAAGAAACCAATGACCCAATCTCAGGCACCTGCTTCCTTGCCTCAGTCTCAAATGCTTAAAATGGCAGAAGATGTTATCATGCTGATCAGGGGAAGCCAAGCTACTCCCTCCAAAAGGAAAAGAGATCTGCCCCCTATAGTTTTGTCTGAACAAGAGTCAGATGAATCTGATGCATCTGAATATGAAGACATGCAACCCCTCTCTACTTATGAGGACTATGATGCAGAGGATTCCATCCCTTCAGCCTCTTCCCCCAGAGGGTTTTTCCTTTGGGGAAACCCTTCATACCTTAAGGGAGCATTTCGAATGGGAGAGTCAAGACTACCCTCAGTCTAAAAAGAGACTCAGGGAATTCTTAGATCTTCCACATCACAGACCCTTGGCCATCCCCCCAGGCGTGGATGTTGTGTAGTATGTTTTCCTGGAATCCAGCGTGACTCCTTGACACCCTCCCTCCTGCACTCAGAAAACCAGACAGGTACTATAGAGTCCCCGACTCTCACAAATTTCTCTTTAAAAATCCTACTGCTGACCCTGAGGTAATTTCTCAAGGGCCTAAAGGGATTAAAGCAACATCTGCTAAGAATCCCACCCCCCCCTCAGGTAGGGATTCCCGAGCACTAGACAGATGGGGTAAAAAAGTGTACACCTCCGCTACTCTTGCTGTCAGGGCACTAAAGTGTCAGTTCCATATGCTAAAATTTCAGCAACATACCTTGGAACTTCTCAAACAAAAAAATGTCTTCTTTTCCTGCTTGTGCAGAATCTAAAGAGTTACAAGAGTTAATGCATTCTGCAAGTCAAGTAACTAAACACACCTTGCACTGTGGCTTTGACACCCTACAAGCTTCTTGCAGGGCAGCAGTCACTGGATCTGTCATTAGAAGGCCTGCATGGCTTAAGGAACAGCCCCTGCCAGACCATGTTAAATCTAAATTGTTGGATGCCCCCTTGTACAAAGACAACATATTTGGCACTAAGGCAGAAGAGGTCTTAAAAAAGATGGAATAAAAAGCAAAATCTATGCAGGCAGTTAAGGATTTCTTACAGGTCCAGCCACCCAGGTTCAGCAGGCATTGTCCCACCAAGCACTGGTCCTTTCCTGCTCCCACTAAGCCAGTCCAGCCCAAATCCCGGGGAACCAGACCCCCCCTGACAGCAGTCACAGGGAATGCAGCGATCTAAGCAGTGGACTACCTCCACTTCAAAACCAGGGAGTTCTAAGCCACCCCCTTATGGTAAGAACTCGCAGTGACTCACCTCCCCCACCCCCTCCTCCTGCCCACCTTCACTTACCCCTAGGAGGAAAACTCACCTTTCATGCAAGCACGTGGGCCACCATTACCAATGACCACTGGGTTCTCAACATAGTGTCTCAGGGATACAAATATTTCCTTCCACACCCTAGTGTTCCCAGATCTACCTCCAAACCAGTGGGCAGAGGTTCAAAAGCAAATCCTTTCCCTGCTTTCTATGAGGGCAGTGTTCCTGCAGAACAGATAGGCCAAGGTTTCTACTCCAGACTTTTTCTGGTGCCCAGAAAAGAGGGCACCTGGCACCCCATCCTCGATCTATCCATTCTAAACACCTTCCTGGTGATCCCAAAATTCAAAATGCTCACCCTCCAGCAGCTGCTACCCATGCTGTCCAAGGACGCTTAGCTAGCCACTCTAGATCTAAAAGAGGCCTACCTCACCATTCTGATCAGGGAATCATGCAGGAAATATCTCTGTTTCAGAGCAGGATCTCAACACTTTCAGTTCTCTGCACTTCCCTTTGGCTTATCTACTGCTCCCAGAGTTTTCACAAAATGTCTGGCTCCAGCCATTGCCCTTTGCAGACAAAGGAATGTCCAGGTTTACCCATACTTAGATGACTGCCTTATTCAGGCAGACAGCCAGGAAAAGCTGCTTAAGCACCTGGCCTTTGTGAAAACCCTACTAACCTCCCTAGGGTACACAAGCAACAAAAAGAAATCCAAACAAGTGCCCACCCAAAGGATTATCTTCCTCTGAGCAAGCCTGGACACAGCATCCTAGATGGCATTCCTTACACCAGAAAAACAAATTTTCCTGACAGACTACTTCTCTCAACTAGCCAGCAGACCCCAGTTATCTGCAAGGAAGATCCTGCAAGCTCTGGGGTTCATGGCATCTTGCATACTACTCATTCCATATGCCAGACTGCATATGAGGAAACTTCAGTGGTACCTAAAAAGCCTTTGGTGTTAACTCTCTCAAGACCTGGAGACTCTTATATCTATAATTACTTGCCTCAGAAAAGATTTTCTTTGGTGGCCAATGGCATAGTCCCACAACAAGGGACAACCTTTCTCACCACCCCCGCTGCCCAGACCCTCGCCACAGAAGCATCAAACTATGCTTGGTGTGCAAACCTGGACACCAGGTGCATACAGGGCCAGTGGAGCCAGCAGCAAATCCCTCTGCACATCAACCAAAAAGAGATGATGGCTGTCCAGCATGCCTTGATAGCTTTCAAGCCCTTCTCTCCTCAGGGGGCTCTCCTGATCAAAACAGACAACACCACTGTGATGTGGTATATCAATAAGCAGTGAGGGACTCACTCCTACCCTCTATGCAATCTGGCTATGACCCTTTGACACACAGCCTCTGCCATGCAACTGCACCTGTTAGCACAATTCCTACCAGGTTCTCTCAACAGTCTGGCAGACCAGTTAAGCAGAAATCTTCTGGACCCACACGAGTGGCAGCTCAGCAGAAGAACCTTCACCCTAATAACTCAGAAATAGGGCAACCCCAAAGGTCGACCTGTTTGCCTCCCACACCAACCTTCAGCTCAGCAAATTCTGCACCAGGGAGCATCACTGCATGGCTTGGAAAGTGGATGCCCTGTCCCTTCCCCTGGGTCAATCTGTCGGTCTATGCCTTTCCTCCATTACCTCTCATCCCCAGGGTACTGCTCAAAATAATGGAGGAAAAACCGAGGACAATTCTTATAGCTCCAGACTGGGCTCACCAGCACTGGTACCCCTTGCTGCGCAGCCTTTCCCCACTGCCACCATGGCATCTTCTTCAGATTCCAAACCTCCTGACCCAGAGGGAAGGGGAATTCATGCATCCCCAATTTCTGACACTCAGTTTGGCAGCTTGGTTTATTCCCTAACCCCGGATCAATCTGCCAACCTCAGTAAACAGGATCTAGATGTTATATGTGAGGCCAGGCACCCTGGCACTCGAAAGTCTTATGCTGACAAATGGAAAAGATTCTGCACCTGGATCCAGGCTAAGGGAGCCAATACGGCACAGCCCTTCCTCCCTCTCACCCTGGATTACTTGGCTGACTTGCTACACAGTGGCCTCTCCTTCTCCTCGATAAAAATTCATGCATCTGCTATCTCTACTCATTTCCCCACTGAGCAGTCCCTTTTCTCACACTCTTTGATCAAACAATTCCTAAGAGAGGCTAGCAAGTTGAGGCCACCCAGAAGGGCACCAACCCCAGCTTGGGACCTTAACTTTGTGTTGGAAAAGCTCATCTTGACCCCTTTTGAACCAGCTTCTTCTGCAGAGCTAAAATTTCTCTCCTGGAGGACAGCTTTCCTTCTGGCCATCACTTCAGCCAGAAGAGGCTCTGAGCTGCAAGTGCTCATGGCTGTGGAACCCTTCATCATCTTCCATGCTGACAGGTATCCCTCAGAACTAACCCATCCTTCATGCCCAAGGTGGTGTCCAGTGTGGCTCTCAACCAATCCATTCATTTGCCCACCTGTTTTCCTAATCCCCAGAACAAGGGGAAAAGGATCCTGCACTCTCTAGATCTGCACAGATAGCTCATATTCTATCTAGACAGGACTAAATTGTTCAGAAAGTCTGATCAATTGCTGGATGTTCTTCGTGTTTCACTGTTGCAGTCATTACATTTGGGTTGTCTGATTGCAGTAGCCCTCAGTTGGCCTGATTAACAAAGTCTTGGGTCCTACATCGGTTGCTGTCTCTTCCGTGACGTCAGGTCATCAGGGGTATAAAACATGCAGCCGACTTAATTACATCAGTCTTTCTTGCCGTGCGGTGCCTGAAGCAGAAGCAGGTTGCAAGTGCCGGTCGTCCGACTCCTGAAATTTTCGTTTTCGAGTTTCAGAACCAAAGTCTTCAACTAAAAGCTAAGTACCCTGTTGAGGAAACTTTTTCTTGCACTAAACCGATGTCGGTAAAAGTAAATAATTGCATTTCTTGTGGAAAGCAAATACCTCATAAAGATTTTCATTCGTACTGTATTCCTTGCCTAGGCCCTGACCACGAGGTACCTCTCTGTCGGTTTTGTGCCTTATTTAAACCACGAACTATCCATAGTCGGTATATTTGCACTTCTAAATTTTTTTGGTGCTCGGTTCAATTATCCTGATATGTCTTCAGTAAGCCATCCGACTACCGACATTCCAAAAAACGCAAAGATAAAGACAGAGACAGGCCGCCCAGTTCGCCGGTACTCAGTGAGGCGGTTTCGCAGCCCCTGATACCAGCTACTTCAGATTCGCAGACCTCTACTGAGACCCATTCGGAGTCCGGTATGCCGCGAGATGCTTCAACTGTGGAACCTGCAGATGTCTCCACCTTGAATGGGTCCGGAGCCACTGTGCAGGCACCGGCTTCTGAGGGTGTATTCAGGCCTACTGACTTGCATATTAAACCGGCGCCATCTTCTTCTTCAAGGCCTAAACTGATATCCAGACCGCATGGTCAGGCCTCTATGCCTAAAGAGCAAATGATAAGAATGACTGAAGATCGTATTACTTTAATCAGGGGAAGCCAACCTTCCCCCTCTTAAGAGACCTAGTTTGCTTATGATACTTCTGACCAGGATTCTGAAATTTCTGTTTCCTCTGATGACCAAGATTTACCCTTATCGACCTATGAGGATTTTGATGCTGAGGACTCTGTTCCCTCTGCCCCCCCAGAGGATTTCTCTTTTGGTGAAACCTTGCACACTCTCGGGGAGCTTTTTCATTGGGAAAGTCAGGATTTCTCTGATTCTAAAAAGAGGCTTAGGGATTTCTTACTCCTGCCCCAGCACAGGCCTTTAGCTATACCTCCTGTACTGGACATTGTTGATGATGCCTTTTCAGAATCTAGCATGGCCTCTGACTCTCTTTACCTCCTGCTTCCAGAAAAGCTGATAGATACTACAGGGATGTCCTTCAAGGATGCATCTGCAGTCCTTACAAATGGGTTGTCCTGTCGTCAGGCAGCCCTTCGGTCGGCCGGATTCCAAAGTCTGGGTCTGGCTTCGGCTGGTGTCGCACTTCATCCGACGTCATCGCTGCAGTTTTTCGGGTATAAAGGCATCAGCCGACGCCATTTTCCCCCAGTCTTTCTTGCCGCCCGAAGCAGAAGCTGTTCGCAAGTGCCGGTCGGTCAGATCCAGAGATTACTACTACCGAATACTTCTTCGAAGACTTCTAAAAAGCTAAGTACCCCGTTGGGGACTCTTTCTTGCCTCAGCCGATGTCAGAGAAAGTGAATAACTGTTTATCTTGTGGGAAACAAATACCTCATAAAGATTTCCACTCCTACTGCATACATTGTTTAGGCCCAGACCACGACGTAGCAGCTTGTCTAGCCTGTGCTTCTTTTAACCGACGGACGCTTAGACGTCGGTCGGAGTTTGCTGAACAGTTTTTCGGCTCTGATTTTGCCTATATTATGCCGTCGGATCCTCCGACAACGCAAATTACCAAAAAAACGCAAAGAAAAGGACCGACAAGCAAACCGCGAGTGTCTCGGTTTCGGCCGAAACCGAGCAAGCGGTTCTTTCTTCAGCCGAAACCATGCCTTCTACCGAGGCCTCCTCTAACCTGGTAGAATCGGCTTCTGAAATCCAACCTTCTGTCGCGGTTTCTCAGGAATTATCAGACACTATTCCCCTGGATATTTCAACCCCTGCACGTGGAGCTGCTAGGCCTCCTGCAGCCATGTCTATTAAGGCCTTTGCCAGGGCTAAAGCAGCCAAAGCTTCAAAAACGGTGCCTGCCAAACCCCCCTCACACAGGCCCAGCACCAGCTCCCATATGCTTTCTTTGGCTGAGGATCTCATTTCTTTAATTCGTGGATCCCAGCCTCATCCAGACAGGACCTCTCACCCACCTCCAGAAAAGAGGCCTAGAGCAGAGCCCCCTGAGCCAGTATCCACAGATGATTCCTCTGATGACTCAGAACATACAGACCCTCCTGAGGCTCCTTATTCCCCTTACGAAGACTCTGATGCTGAAGAGTCCATTCCTTCAGCCTCTCCACCTGAGGAATTTTCCTTTGGGGAAACCTTGCATGCTATGAGGGAACAATTTCAGTGGCAGGGCCAAGATTTCTCAGACTCCAGAAAAGGCTTAGAACCTTTCTACATTTGCCACAACATAGGCCTTTAGCTATACCTCCAGTTCTTTCTGTTGTAGATGATGCATTTAATGATGCTTGCACTGCTCCTGATTCATTACCTCCGGCCCCTGCTAAGCCCGATAGGTTCTACAGGGTCCCGGACACTCATCACCATTTATACAAGGCTCCTTTTGCAGATCCAGAGACTATCTCCCAGGGCCCTAAAGCTGTAGCAACTACTTCTACTAAAAAACCCCTCCCCTCTGAAAGGGAATCCAGGTCCTTAGAGAGATGGGGTAAAAAGTTTACACCTCTGCTACTTTGTCAGCTAGGGCTTTGAACTGCCAATTTCATATGATTCAATATCAAGAGTTTATGCTTGACCAGTTAACTAAAAGCTGTCCTCTGAATAATCTTTAGATAAAAAAATGTTCAGGAAATGGTACATAACATACAGCAGGTTAGTAACCATTCTTTAAAATGTGGCTATGATGCACTGGAGGCTTCCTTTAGATCAGCCATGACTGGCACAGTTATCAGGAGACATGCATGGTTGAAAGAACAGGCATTACCAGACCATGTCAAATCAAAGCTTTTGGATGCACCCATGGACAAGGTCAATTTATTTGGTCCCCCTGCACAGCAGGTACTAAAAAAGATGGAAGAGAAGGCAAAATCTGTACAAACAGTGAAAGATTTTTTACAGGTTCAACCTCCAAGGTTTAGCAGGAACTGGCCCTCCAAGAATTGGTCCTTTCCGGACTCCTCTAAGACACAGAGAGGCAGGAATAGGCGTTCTAGAGGCAGAAACCAATCCAGGGGTGCCTACAGGGGACGCCAGTGGCAAGGTAACAACCAGCGAGGCACGGACGCAGCCACCACCACTACAACAACACAATCACAGTGACTTGGCTGTGGCACCGCCTACCAGGGAACAACTGGAAGCACCCTTAGGCGGAAAGCTAACCTTATTTTCAAAGAACTGGCATTGCATCACAAGGGAAAAATGGATTTTGCAAACTATAGACCAAGGTTACAGGTTCCATTTCCATACTCTACCAGGAAAGAGAGGAATGCCAAACCTACCACCTACTCAAAGGGCAGAAGCTCTAAAGCAAATATCTCAACTATTAAGAATGAGAGCTGTGGAAAAGGTACCATCTATGGAGCAAGGAAAGGGATTTTACTCCAGACTCTTCCTGGTACCAAGAAAAGAGAACAAATGGAGGCCTATTCTAGACCTGTCCGCTTTAAACACATTCCTCATTGTTCCAAAATTCAAAATGCTGACCCTACAGCAGCTTCTTCCTATGCTGGGCAAGGAGTCTTGGCTGGTAACTCTAGATCTCAAGGAGGCATACCTGCACGTCCCCATACGACCAATTTGCAGAAGATACCTCAGATTTCTTGCAGGATCAGAGCATTATCAATTCTCAGCATTGCCCTTTGGCTTATCTACTGCCCAGAGTGTTCACAAAATGCCTGGCATCAGTAATTGCTCATTGCAGACTTCAGGGGATCCAAATTTATCCCTACCTGGACGACTGCCTGATACAAGCGGACAACAAAAGCAAGCTAACAGAAGACTTACAAAGAGTCATTTACCTGCTGCAAGCCCTGGGATATACAGTCGATATAAAAAAGTCAAGGCTGATTCCATCCCAAAGAATAACCTTTCTGGGTGCAGAGCTGGACACATCAAAACAAATGGCATTCCTAACTGCAGAAAAGAAAGAGCAACTACCTCTCTACTTCTTGGCATTAACAAAGCAGAACCATCTAACTGCAAGAAAAGTACTACAAGCCCTAGGCTTCATGGCATCCTGCATAATTCTGGTCCCTCATGCCAGACTGCATATGAGAAAGCTACAGTGGTACCTAAAGAATTTGTGGTCCCAACACAAGCACAGCCTAGAAACCAAAATTCCAATAATCCCATGCCTGAAGCAAGAGTTCCTATGGTGGGCTCAGGCCTGTCAATCAAACACAGGATTGCCCTTCTGCAACAGTCAACCAAGCCAAACCATCACGACAGATGCCTCAGACCTCGGTTGGGGGCACACATGCTGGGCAAGTGCATACAAGGCTTATGGACTCAAGACCAGCTGCGCCTGCACATAAATCTAAAGGAAATGCTGGCAGTAAAATTGGCAATCCAGTCATTCAGACCATTTCTCCAAGAAGGTCAGTTGATGATAAGGACAGACAACACCACAGTTATGTGGTACATCAACAAACAGGGAGGCACACATTCATATCCTCTATGCCGGCTGGCACTGGACCTATGGGATGTGGCTCTGAGCTACAACATTCAGTTACAAGCAGTTTTTGTACCGGGAAAAGAAAACATTCTAGCAGACATTAAGCAGAACTACCACAGATGCCCACGAATGGATGCTGCATCCGGACATCTTCAAAGCCATCACAAGAGAATGGGGATTACCACAAATAGACTTATTTGCATCCCCACTCAATCACAAGCTAAAGAAATTCTGCACAAGGACGTACCACCCACTTGCTTGGAAGGTGGACTCCCTATCTTTCAGTTGGAAAAAACTGACAGCATACGCATTCCCACCACTTCCTTTGATGCACAAGGTGCTTTTGAAGATCAAAGAGGAACGTCCAAGGATCATTCTGATAGCTCCAGACTGGCCAAGACAACATTGGTACCCATTGCTGAGGAGCATGTCTCGGGAACAAATATGGACACTACCCCTGATCCCATTACTGTTAACACAGAACAACAACATCCTGCATCCAAACCTGAAAACTCTGCAGCTAACTGCCTGGAACATTACATAAGAGCAATTAACCCAAATTTATCCCAAAGGGTTAAAGACATAATCCTGGAGGCTCGTAGACCTTCAACAAGAAAGAATTATGCAGCAAAATGGAAAAGATATCTCATTTGGAGTACTGCAAAGGGAAAAGATGTGGCACTGGTAAACATAGCCAACATCCTGGAGTACTTGGCAGAGCTCTTCCATACAGGCCTGTCCTATTCTTCCATCAAGATACATGCATCAGCTATTTCAGCAGAATACAGCTTGGATCTTCCTGTCTTCTCTCATCCTCTGCTCAGACAGTTTCTGAGAGGAATTAAAAATGTAAAACCTCCCAGGAAACCACCATTGCCAGCATGGGACTTGAACTTTGTGCTAGAAAAATTGACACTTCCCCCTTTCGAACCAGCAGCAACAGCAGAATTACAATACTTATCCTGGAAGACTGCTTTCCTGCTGGCAATAACTTAGCAAGAAGGGTCTCTGAACTACAGGCATTAATGGCAGTGCAACCCTTCCTGATCTTCCATCAAGATAGAGTGTCCATGAGAACAAATCCTACATTTATGCCTAAGGTGGTATCCAGAGTGTCTTTAAATCAGGCTATCCACCTACCTACATTCTTCCCCAACCCACAGAACAGGGAGAAAGACTCTTGCATACCTTGGATGTACATAGACAATTACGCTACTACCTGGACAGGACCAAGTCCAATAGAAAAACTGACCAGCTTCTGGTAGCATATGCAACAGGAAAGGAAGGAAAACCAATTTCAAAACAGACAATCTCCAAATGGATAGGAAATTGCATTAGATTTTGTTACTCCTACCATGGAAAGAAAACTCCAGAGAACATCAGGCCTCACTCCACAAGGGCTACAGCCACTACCACAACTTTCTTACGAGGAGTGGCTACCAAGGACATTATAGAGGCTGCTACTTGGACCTCCGTGCATACATTTGCCAAGCATTACAATTTACCTTTATACTCTAGATCCCGAGCAGGTTTTGCCACTGCTGTTTTGCAAGGGATCCTAACTACACCATAATCTCTCCTTTTTTCCTCCTCCCCTAGTTTAGCTATGGTATTCTGCCCATTTGTAAGGACTGCAGATGCATCCTTGAAGGACATAGTACAGTTTTGTACCTACCATAAATGTAGATGTCCGATAGGAATGCATCTGCAGTCAGGATTACCCACCCACCTTCCCCTCTGTGGTACTCCTAGGGTATTTGCCATCCTTCAGCTAGCTTGGGGGGGATCTATTATGGTGTATTTGTTTGTATATATGTACATAAATGCTTATTTTATGTGTTTGCTCTCTACTATTTGGAAACATTGGCATTTATCCAAATTTAGCCATCCAAGAGGGCACCTGGCATCTGGGGCAAGAAACACTGAGGAAAATGGCGTCGGCTGATGCCTTTATACCCGAAAAACTGCAGCGATGACGTCGGCCGAAGCCAGACCCAGACTTTGGAATCCGGCCGACCGAAGGGCTGCCTGATGACAGGACAACCCATTTGTAAGGACTGCAGATGCATTCCTATCGGACATCTACATTTATGGTAGGTACAAAACTGTACTTTCCTGACTCTCTCTCTCAAGATCCTTTTCAAAAATCCTACTGCGGATCCTGAAACCATTTCACAGGGACCCAAGGGCATTAAAGCTATAGTACTGCCAAAAATCCTACCCCCTCTGATGGAGACTCCAGGGAGCTGGATAGATGGGGTAAGAAGGTATACACTTCTGCAACTTTGGCCATTAGGGCCTTGAATTGCCAGTTTCATATAAAGTATCAGCTGCATATTATTGGATTGTTTAAACAGAAAATTATGTTGATTCCTGATTGTGCTGAAAATAAGGATTTACAGGATTTTATGCATTCTGCTGAACAAGTCGGTAAACATACATTGCAATGTGGTTTTGATTCACTAGAGGCATCTTGCAGGGCTGTGGTAACTGGGTCTGTACTTAGAAGGCATGCTTGGCTTAAGGATCAATCCTTGCCAGATCATGTTAAAGCGAAATTACTGGATGCTCCCTTAAATCAGGGCCACCTGTTTGGCAACAAGGCAGAAGAAGTTCTTAAAAAGATGGAGGAAAAAGCTAAATCTATGCAAACTGTTAAAGGCTTTTTGCAAGTACAACCTCCAAGATTTAGTAGGCATTGGCCTTCTAAAAATTGGTTCTTTCCTGCCTCTTCCAGACCTTCTCAGTCCAAACCCAGATCCAGCAGAGCACCCAGGCTTCAGTCCCAGGGGACGCACAGGACTAAGCAGTGGGGGGGCCTCCACTTCCAAATTTGGGAGTAATAAAACTCCCCCTATGGTAAACTGTCTCAATGACTTCTTTTTAAAACTTCCAAGCACTTCTCAACTGACTGCCCCTTTGGGAGGAAAGATTGCACTTCATGCAAAAAACAGGGGACTCATTACCCAGGACAAATGGGTTTTAAATATAGTGTCCCAAGGATACAGATTTCACTTCCACATGTCACCAACTCCAAGCGGTTGGCCGGATCTACCTCCAAAGCAGTAGGCAGAGGCCCAAAAGCAAGTACTCTCTCTTAAGCATAGGGGCTATGTAATTGGTACCAGAAGAGAAAAAGGGACAAGGTTTCTACTCGAGATTTTTCCTGGTACCCAGAAAAGACAATTCATGGCGTCCTATCCTGGACCTGCCTGCTCTAAACACCTTTTTGGTGATTCCAAAATTCAAGATGCTGACTCTTCACCAGTTGCTTCCTATGCTAAGCAAAGATGTCTGGTTGGCAACACGAAATTTAAAGGAAGCATACCTGCACACCCCAATCAGGGAATCTTGCAGAACATAGCTACACTTCATAGCAGGCTACACGCACTATCAGTTCTCTGCACTGCCCTTTGGCGTATCTACTGTGCCCAGGGTATTCACAAAGTGCCTAGCTCCAGTCATTGCATTTTGCAGGCAAAGAAATATTCAAATATACCAATACCTGGACGATTGTCTAATTCAGGCAGAAAACCAGGACATACTTTTGAATCATCTGGCTTTTGTACAGAGGGTGCTAACTTGTCTGGGGTACACCATAAATGAAAAGAAATCACACCTGGTACCCTGTCAACAAATTATATTCCTGGGAGCAAGCTTGAACACAACTTTCCAGATGGCTTTCCTCACGCCAGAGAAACAAATTCACTTGACAATCTACTTCAAACAAGTGGTCACAAAAACCCTGCTATCTGCAAGCAAATGCTACAAGCCTTGGGGTTCATGGCCTCCTGCATTCTTCTAATTCCATATGCAAGACTGCATATGAGGAAACTACAATGGTATCTAAAAAGCCTATGGTGTCAACATTCTCAGGATCTAGAAGCAATGATTCCTATCATTCCTTATCTACGCCTTGAGTTCCTTTGGTGGGCAGAGGCCTGCCACCAAAACAAGGGACTACCATTTCACACCCTGCCGCCCAAACCCTAACAACAGATGCATCAGACTATGCATGGGGGGTACACCTGGCAGGGAAGTGCATTCAGGGCAAATGGAACCCAATTCAAATGCACCTTCACATCAATCATAAAGAAATTTTAGCTGTACAGAATGCTCTGACAGCCTTCAAGGACCACATTCTTCCAGGACAATTAATGGTAAAGACAGACAATGCCACTGTTATGTGGTACATAAACAAGCAGGGGGGTACACATTCTTACCCCCTGTGCAGACTAGCCATGGCATTGTGGAACACAGCCTTGAGCTACCAAGCACATCTACAAGCTCGATTCCTGCCAGGAAAACTAAATACACTGGCAGATGGACTAAGCAGAACCCTCATGGACTCACACGAGTGGAAACTGGAACCAAGGATTTTCAACATGTTGACAAGCAAATGGGGGAGCCCAGATATAGACCTGTTTGCCTCCCCCCAGAACTATCAATTGGATAAATTTTGTGCAAGGACTCCCCACAGACAAGCTTGGAAAGTGGATGCTCTGTCCTTCAGCTTATGCCTTTCCTCCTCTGCCTCTGCTCTCCAAAGTACTACTAAATATCAAACAAGACAAACCAAGGATGATTTTGATTGCACCAACCTGGCCACGCTAACTCTGGTACCCCCTCCTGCGCAGTGTGTCAGTGTTGGCCCCATGGCACCTGCCTCAGACTTCTACCCTCCTGTCTCAGTAGGAGAACCAGATTCTGCATCCTCAGCTTCAAACGCTGAACCTAGCAGCCTGGCTAATTACCCAAGCTCTCTTTTACCATCCCTCAGTAAACCAGTGATGGATGTCATTTTAGAGGCAAGGAGGCCTAGTACTAGAAAATCTTATGCTGAAAAATGGAAAAGATTCTGTGCCTGAAACCAATCTCAAGGGATGAGCACAGCAGTGCCCAATTTACCTCAGATTTTACAATACTTAACTGAGATGCTTCACAAGGGCCTGTCTTTTTCCTCAATAAAAATTCATGCCACAGCCATTTCAGCTCATTATAACACAGAACCTCCCCTCTTCTCTCTTCCACTGCTCAAGCAGTTCCTCAGAGGGGCCAAAAATTTAAGACCACCCAGGAGAGCTCCAACTCCAGCCTGGGACCTTAACTTTGTATTGGAGAAACTCACCCTTCCTCCTTTCAAGCCAGCTGCTACTGCAGATTTAAAATTCCTTTCTTGGAAAACAGCTTCCATTTTAGCCATCACTTCAGCAAGAAGAGTATCTGAATTACAGGCCCTTATGGCAGTGGAGCCTTTCATCATCTTTCATGCGGACAGGTTGTCCCTCAGGACCAATCCCTCTTTCATGCCAAAGGTGGTATCCAGTGTGGCCTTTAATCAGTCCATTCATTTGCCTGCCTTCTTTCCTAATCCACAGAACAAAGGGAAATGGATACTGCACTCCTTAGATGTGCACAGACAACTTAAATTCTACTTCGACAGGTCTAAATCTCAAAGGAAATCTGAACAACTGCTGGTAGCATTTGCTGCAGGGACAGAGGGGAAGGCTATTTCAAAGCGAACCATCTCCAAATGGATAGGCCATTGCATTCATTTCTGCTATAAGCACCATGGAAAACCTATCCCACAGGGGATCAGATCCCACTCAACCAGGACTGCATCTCCCTCTACAGCCTTTCTCAGAGGCGTACCTACCAGGGTCATCCTAGAAGCTGCTAACTGGTGTTCTGTACATACTTTCACTAAGCATTACCATTTGCCAATTTTCTCTAAATCCAGAGCTGGCTTTGCCACTGCAGTTTTGCAGGGCCTTATAGCTGATCCTAATGCTATCTAAATTCCTCCTCCCATCCTTAGCTTTGGGAATGTACCCAAATGTAAGGGCTGCTGTCACTGGGTCTGTACTTAGAAGGCATGCTTGGCTTGAGCAATCTTTGCCAGATCATGTTAAAGCAAAATTGCTGGATGCTCCCTTAAACCAGGACTGCCTGTTTGGCAACAAGGCAGAAGTAGTACTCAAAAAGATGGAGGAAAAAGCTAAATCTATGCAAACTTAAAGATTTTCTACAAGTACAGCTTCCAGGATTTAGTAGGCATTGGCCCTCTAGGAGTTGGTCTTTTCCTGCCTCTTCCAGGCCTTCTCAGTCTAAATCCAGAACCAGCAGAACACCCAGGCATCAGTCCCAGGGTACGCACAGGACTAAGCAGTGGGGGGGGGGGCTCCCACTTCCAAATCAGGGAGTAATAAGACTCCCCCCCCCCCCCCCATGGTAAACTGTCTCAATGACTTGACTTTAAAATTTCCAAGCCTTTGTCAACTGGCTGCTCCTTTAGGGGGAAAGATTGCTCTGCAGCCAAAAAAACTGGGAACTCCTTACCCAGGACAAATGGGTTTCAAATGTAGTTTCCCAGGGATTCAGATTTCACTTCCACACATTACCAACCTCAAACGGTTGGCCGGATCTACCCCCAAATCAATGGGCAGAGACCCAAAAGCAAGTACTTTCTCGCTTAAGCATAAGGGCTATTCAGACTGTACCAAAAGAGGAAAAGGGACAATATTTCTACTCAACAATTTTCCTGGTACCCAGAAAAGACAACTCATGGCGTCCTATCCTGGACCTTTATATCCTAAACACCTTTTTGTTGATCCTAAAATTCAAGGTGCTAAATCTTCACCAGTTGCTTCCTATGCTAGGCAAGGATGCCTGGTTGGCAACACTGGATTTAAAGGAAGCCTACCTGCACATTCCAATCAGGGAATCTTACAGAAGATACCTGTGCTTCAAAGCAAACTACATGCACTATCAGTTCTCTGCACTGCCCTTTGGCTTATCTACTGCACCCAGGGTATTCACAAAGTGCCTAGCTCCAGTCATTGCATTTTGCAGGCAAATAAATATTCAGATATACCCATCCCTGAACGATTGTCTAATTCAGGCAGAAAGCCAGGACATACTTTTGAATCATCTGGCATTTGTACAAAAGGTGCTAACTTGTCTGGGGTACACCATAAACGAAAATAAATCACATCTTGTACCCTGTCAACAAATTACATTCCTGGGAGCAGGCTTGAACACAACTTCCCAGATGGCTTTCCTCACGTCAGAGAAACAAATTCATTTGTTGACATCTTACTTCAAACTAATAGCCACAAAAGCCCTGCTATCTGCAAGGCAAATACTGCAAGCCTTGGAGTTCATGGCCTCCTGCATTCTCCTAATTCCATATGCAAGACTGCATATGAGGAAACTACAGTGGTATCTAAAGAGCCTATGGTGTCAACATTCTCAGGATCTAGAAGCAATGATTCCTATCATACCTTGCCTACAGTTAGAGTTCCTTTGGTGGGCAGAGACCTGCCACTAAAACAAGGGACTACCATTCACTCTACCCCCTGCCGCCCAAATCTTAACAACAGACGCATCAGACTATGCATGGGGGGGCACACCTGGCAGGGACGTGCATTCAGGGCAAATGGAACCCAAGTCAAATGCACCTGCAAATCAATCAAAAAGAAATGTTAGCTGTACAGAATGCTATGACAGCCTTCAAGGACCACATTCTTCCAGGACAATTAATGGTAAAGACGGACAACACCACTGTTATGTGGCACATAAACAAGCAGGGGTTGCCCATTCATACCCCCTCTGCAGACTAGCCATGGCTGTGTGGAACACAGCCTTGAGCTACCAAGTGCATCTACAGGCTCAATTCCTGCCAGGAACACTAAATACACTGGCAGACGAACTAAGCAGAAATCTCATGGACCCACTCGAGTGGAAACTGGAACCAAAGACTTTCAACATGTTGATAAACAAATGGGGGAGCCCAGATATAGACCTGTTTGCCTCCCTCCAGAACAACCAATTGGACAAATTCTGCACAAGAACTCCCCACAAACAAGCTTGGAAAGTGGATGTTCTGTCCTTCAGCTGGATAAATCTATCAGTTTATGCATTTCCTCCTCTGCCTCTCCTTTCCATAGTACTTCTAAAGATCAAACCGGACAAAGCAAGGGCGATACTGATTGCACCAGACTGGCCACGCCAACACTGGTACCCCCTCTTGTGCACTGTGTCACTGCTGGCTCCATGGCACCTGCCTCAGGCCCCTACCCTGCTGTCCCAGCAGGAGGGCCAGATTCTGCATCCTCCGCTTCAATCCCTGAACCTGGCAGCCTGGCTAATTACCTAATCTCTCCATCACCATCCCCCAGTAAACAAGTGCTGGATGTCATTTGGAGGCAAGAAGGCCTAGTACTAGAAAGTCTTATGCTAAAAAATGGAAAATATTCTGTTCCTGGAACCGAACTCAATGGATGAGCACAGCAGCTCCCAATTTACCTCAGATTCCTCAATACTTAACTGAGATGTTTCACAAGGCCCTTTCTTTTTCCTCCATTACAATTCATGCCTCAGCCATTTCAATTAATTACAACACAGAACCACCCCTCTTCTCTCATCCACTGCTCAAGCAGCTCCTCAGAGGGGCCAAAACTTAAGACCACCCAGGAGAGCCCCAACTCCAGCCTGGGACCTTAACTATGTATTGGAAAAACCCACTCTACCTCCTTTTGAGCCAGGTGCAAGTGCAGAGTTAAAATTCCTTTCTTGGAAAACAACCTTCCTTTTAGCAATCAGTTCAGCAAGAAGGGTATCTGAATTACAGCCCTTATGGCAGTGGAGCCTTTCATCATCTTTCATGTGGACAGGGTGTCCCTCCTTTATGCCCAAGGTAGTACCCAGTGTGGCCCTTAATCAGTCCATTCATAAGCACCATGGAAATCCTAAGACCACACTCAACCAGGACTGCATCTACCTCCACAGCCTTTCTCAGTGGTGTCCCTACCAGGGACATCCTAGAAGCTGCTACCTGGAGTTCTGTACATACTTTCACCAAGCATTACCATTTTCCAATTTTCTCTAAATCCAGAGCTGGCTTTGCCACTGCAGTCTTGCAGGGCCTTATAGCTGGTCCTAATGCTATCTAAATTCCTCCTCCCATCCTTAGCTTTGGAAATCTACCCAAATGTCTTGACTGCAACAGTGAAACACGAAGAACATAGTACAGTTGTGTACACTTACCATAAATGTAGATGTTCGAGTGTATTCACTGTTGCAGTCCTGGTTACCCTCTCTCCAGCCCCCCCCCCGACTTTTGTCTATACCTCTATTCTCCTTTACTATGCTTAAAAGATTTTTGGTGTATTTACTTTTTTGTTGGAGGTATAACCATGTATATGTATGTGTGTGTTATATATATATATATATATATATATATATATATATATATATATATATATATTTATTTAATTGCTTCCCATCAGGGGGGCACCTGACATTTGGGGCAAGAAAAACTGATGTAATGGCATTGGCTGCATGCTTTATACCCCTGACTACATGACGTCGTGGAAGATGAGACAGCAACCGACGCAGGACCCAAGACTTTGATAATCAGGCCGACTGAGGGCTACTGCAAGCAGATAACCCAAATGTGATGACTGCAACAGTGAATATACTCGAATATCTACATTTATGGTAAGTGTACACAACTGTACTTTGTGTACACTTACCATAAATGTAGATGCTCGAGTGTATTCACTGTTGCAGTCTTGGTTTCCCTCCCTCCATCCCCCTTTCTTCTCCTTCCTTACAAGGGACATATTGGTATTTACTTTCTACTAGTGGGGTTCTTCCATCAGAACCTGGCTCCTGCTTGGGGGCTTCTCATTGGTTAGGGCAAGAAAAACTGATGTAATGGCGTCGGTTCCCTTACTTTATACCACTGATGACCTGACGTCAGTCCTGAAGCGACAGCAACTGACGTAGAAATACTAAGCTTCTGGTATTCAGGCTGGCCGAGGACTACCCTGGCAGGGATTACTGAAATGTGATGACTGCAACAGTGAATACACTTGAACATCTACATTTATGGTAAGTGTACACAACTGTACTTTCTTTTATCTGAGTTACTATATTCACTACTTCTAGTACACTTGATTTAGACTTCGATTTCTATTTTCTAGTAATTGTTTTTTGGCAGCCACCAGAATTAAACTCAACAAGGTGTTACTATGTCTAGGCAATTCTAATGCTCTGTCACAGCTCAAAAAAAAAATCCCTTCCTTAATTACACCAATTTGCTCACCCAGTATTTCTGACAGAGTAGTCTGCTGGGAAATTTTAAAATATGCCAACTCGTTATACTCCCAAAATATATGTTCCCAATTACCTCCTCCTTCCCTATCACACCACAAACATTTGCAGTCCACCTGAAAAAAATTCTTTGGAGTCTGCTTAGATAACTTTATACCCCAAATAAAGATCCTAAATCTTCTAGACTTTGTTGCCTATTTGAGAGCCGTACATATATCCTCCCATCATTTATTTGTGAATTGCTTATCTAGTGTTTCACCCCAATCCTTTCTAACCTCCTCTAATTTATTCCTGTAGTTATCATGCAATATTTTTATATTCCGTACTAATTAGCCCTTTTTCAAATGTTAATCTTGTATGCACCTCATAAGATAACTTTAGTAAATGGAGCTTTGAAAAATTGTTACTGCCTGTTCTCCACCCCTCCCTTCTTGTCATGGCTGAAAATTGTCTTTAAGTTCGTTCAGTTACCCAGTTAACAAAGTCAAATAAATATGTATGTAGCTACAGGTATGTAGATACAGATGCTGCACACGAACCAGGTTTAAATGATTCAATATCTATTAAATATCTATTAAATACATGTTGTGATATTTTATGTTATTTTAAAGTTAATAATGGAATAATTTTAGTAGTGTTAGGTATTATATAATATTTACAATATAATTGATATGTAGTTTAGATATATTTGTAGTTATTTGCTGGCACTTTATGAATTCAAGTATGGTATTAATTCACACAGTTCATTTGAGTAGTGTGTCTTTAAAGAATTTGAATTTTTGGCGCCAAAAAGTGCATTTAAACTGTTTTTTCTAAAATGGTGATTAGTTCTGAAGAAGCTCAATTTGTATGAGTGAAAGCGCTAAACTGTTCTTGGATTGTGGATTAAACACGTTTTTATTTTAACAAATGTTTTTACTGTTGTGGACTGTGGAATAAGTATATTCAATACAACGCTCTCATTTCAGCTATTTACTGGAATTGTTTGCCTGCCAAGACCTGAGGGGTTTTCAGTGTGGTTTTTTGTTTCTGGAGTTTTTCAACACGCTGACATTTGGTTTCCGGAAGTGAAAGGAGATATAGTATATAAAAAGAAAGTTACAGAGTATGTTTACATTTTCAAGAAGAAACAACTATGGACCATGCATTTTTGAAATGAAAAAGAGTAGAAAAAGTTATGGGAAAGCTATGTAAAGAAGATTTTTTTCGAAGATATAAAAGAAGTGGATAAAATAATGTCTGAAGGGGTCATAGAACCAGTCCCTCTGCAGCAACAGAGACCAGGCTTTAATTCAAGGCCTTTACTGGTCTCCATAAAAGTAGGGACATGATGGCCTATTTTAGACCTGTCTTAACTAAAACACCTTTCTCATTTCTCATCTCAAAATTCAAAATGTTAACAGTTCTTGCCGCCTGTTTCCCTTCAAGCCTTTCTGGTCACCTTGGATCTAAAGGATACTTATTTGCACATTCCCATTCACAGAAAGCACATATGTTTTGGGATTGCATTGTCAGCTTAACTCTTTTTTTTATTTTTATTTATTTATTCATTACTCCAGTGATAGTTCATTGCAGCCTTCATGGAATTTAAATGTTCCCTTAATCTGTATAATTACCTGATCACAGTATTAACCTCTCAGGGCACTCTTAACAGTTTTACAGTATGCTAAGAATCTTCTCTCCAGTCTAAGATGTATTATAATGTAGATATGTCATCTTTTGTTGTAACTCGCAGATTAGTATTCTTGGGATATCTTCTGTACACCTGACAGCTTTCCTTATCAACACTTCATCGATCTTTCATTTCAGATAATTGCAAAAGCAAGAGAATTTCTGAGTCCCAGGCTTTATGGACTCTTGTATCCTTATGCTGCTTCCTACTAGACTACACATGAGCCGAAGTGGTATTTCAAATCCGTATGGATTCAGCACTTTCATCCTCTTTTCTTTTCTATTCCAGTTTTAAGTTTGTGAAAAAAAAACTTTGTTTGATGGGGCCAATCAAGTCCTTTGCAACCCAGGACACCCTTTTCTCCTCCCAACCCATCGGCCACAAATGCTTCAGATTTTGCCTGAGGTACTGTTTCTTTGGATGCAGGAAATCTGTGAAACACAACATTACCACAAATATATCAACCTGAAGGAAACAATGGCACAGTTATTGCCCTAAAAGCTCAGAATCAATTTTGGTGTACCATAGTGGTGGTTACAGACCACGGGTCTGTATCACTTTGTCGAATCCCACATCAGCGAATAGCGGTTTATTGAATACCTATTTATCGAAGCTCCTAATCAGTGAACAGACTTTTCAGTGAAATTTTTCCTAAGGCAAAACAACAGTTAGCCACCATCTGGAATTTGCCCTTTTCCCCTCTGTAGTTTGATCTCGGAGTTGGTATATGTAGTTAGGGGGGTGTTGGTATATGTAGTTAGGGGGGGGTGTGGAGGCGTATCCCCCCACCTGGGTAGATGTTAAGTTTTATGATTTTGTTCTCTGTCGCTAGGATGGCCTACTGTTGGTTTGCCCTAGGAAAATTTTGCTGAAAAGTCCATTCTCTGATTAGGAGCTTCGATTAATAGATATTTGACAAAGTGGTATTCACTAATGTGGGATTCGACAAAGTGGTATTGACCCACAGACCACACCACAGTGATGTGGTACATAAACAGCCGGGGAGGAACACGATTTTATTCCCTTTTCAGATTGGTCACGATTTAATGGTTTAACACAATTTATTTCTTCAGGCAGCTTACTTTCCATCAGAGCAGAACCCAGTAGTGGACTCTCTGAGCAAATGGTTTTCTTAGAGACAGTTCATCAGTGGAGCTCCCACAAACAGATTTCTTTGTCCCAACCCTTACCTAGCTGTGCCTATAAATGGTCTATTGTGATTAGTGTACTACTGCAGTAAACAAATTAATATAAATAAATAATCTAAATAGAAGGTTGAGGCTGTTCTTTGCCAGGGTACCTTACATAGAGGCCTGGAAGATGGACTAATTTTCGGTCCTTTTGATATTGCAGGAAGGAGGTGCAGTCTTAAAGAAATGTCCTTTTCCAGAGTTCTTCAATGGATCAGAAAGACTTGCAAAAAATTGTACTGGTGACTACTTGTTTTGCTCTTTTTTGTTCTCCTTTGTATGGCAAATGCCCAGAAACCGTTAACAAAAACTTCCTCAGAGAGTAGGCTTTCTCACAGAGGATATGGGATCTCTAATTCAGCCCAACATTTAAAATCTCAGTCTGGATGATACAATTTTAATCCCTTTTAGGTACCTTTTATTCTGGTGACTTGCAACAGTTATTGAAAGGCAAGAAAATCTGCTACTAACTAATTTATCCAAATGGAAGAGGTTTTCTCTCTGGTGTCAAAGTAGAGGATGGAACCCATGTCAAATGGAGGCACCGCAATTCTTCATTACCTGTGCAAATTGCTTGTTTCTGGCCTTGTGTGTACATCAGTAAATATGTACCTGTCTGCTGTTTCACCATGCCTGCTGCTGGATCCTTCTCATTCCTCTTTTTCTCTGTGTCAAGTCACGCATTTTTTGAAGGAAGTTTTGTGCATCAGACCACCGTGAGAAGGGGACTCCTGTTTGGAATTTTTTTTTTTTTTTTTTTAAGAAAAACAAGCCTACCACCTTCTGGATCTGCAGTCACCTTTAAAGTGTTTAACCTGGAAGACCGCCCTGCTGGTAGCCTTGGCCTCTACTAGAAGGGTTTCTGAGTTGCATCTCTTATACCGTTTCAGCCTTTTTTTAGCCTTTCACAAGGACTGGGTGAGTCTCAGAACCAACATACCTTTATGCCTAAAGTTGTTTCTGAAGTTGCACTTAGTCTATACAGCTACTTGGTTTTTATACTGACCTAAACAAAGGGGAAGGGATTCTTTATTGCCTTGATGTTCGCATACAACTTAGATTTTATCTGAACATAACTAAAAAAATTTAGGAAATCTAATCAAATTTTTCTGTCTTATGACTGTAAGAAAAAGGAATATTCATTATTCAAACAAACTCTCTAGATGGCTTTCCCATTCCATTCAGTTCTGCTATTCCTCCCATGCCAAAAATACTCTTCATAATGTCAAGTCTGCTGTTCTTAGAGCTGTCTGTCAGGTGTCTGAGCTACAAGTCTTTATGGCTTGCCCTCCTTTTTTTGTGTTCCGTAAGGACCAGGTGTCCCTTCGTACTAATTTTTGTTTTATGCCGAAGATGGTGAATGAGTTGTCTCTTAATCAGTCTATTCATTTGCCCACTTTTTTCCCTTCTCTACAGTCTGTTAGTGCGAAGGTGCTGCACACATTAGATTTGCATAGACAACTCAGATTTTATTTGGATAAGACTAAGACTTTTTGTAAATCTGAGCAGCTCTTTGTTTCTTTTCATCCTAGGTCTTTAGGATTGGCTGTGTCCAAGCAAGCTGTTTCTTGGATTTCTAAAGCCATTTCTTTTTGTTTTTCCTTTCTTGGTAAGAACCTTCCTTCTTCTGTTAAGGCTCATTCTACTAGAGCTGTGGCGTCTTCATGTGCTTTTTTCAAGGGTTTGGATGCTAACTCTATTTTTGAGGCAGCTACCTGGACTTCTGTACATACATTTACCAAGCACCATAAGTTAGATGGAATTTCCAGAGCTAGAGCTGGTTTTACTAGGACCATCCTTCATGGCTTCCTAGAGAGCTCTGCTAATTCTTCCTCCTCCCATTCTTCCTGAGCTTTGGCCCTCTCCCAAGTGTAATGAATACTGCAAAAGTGAAATGGAAGGACATAGTACAGCTGTGTAAAATCGTACCATAACGGTAGATATTCTTCTCCTCACTGTTGCAGTCTTCATTCCCTCCCTCCACCCTTAGTCCATTTCTCTTCTGAATGTATTGATTACCTCTTTTCTCCTTGGACTGGTATTCTTACTGGGGCTTTCAGTTCTGCGGATGGTACATCCAGATGTTACCTTTATGCCCTGTGCTGTTCAAGGAGCATACATGTGACATACGGTGTACCTTAAAGCAACCTAAAGGCTTTGTTGTACTGGCTGAATATCAGGCCACCCTTGGTAAGGGATCTCTATTGTAATGAATACTGTAACAGTGAAGAGAAGGACATCTACCATTATGGTAAGATCTTAAACAACTGTACTTTGTCTCCATCTTGGATTCCTTTAGGATTTTTACTAATTCCTCCATTGTTGTAGATAAGACATCTGTTCACTGATGTTTCCTGGTATTCATTCTTATCAGTAAGTACACCAATAGCAGCAGCAAAACATCTGCGGCTGTAAACTTCACAGGAAAAACCTGAGCTCAATTAGATCATGCACTTGGCAGCAAAGTACAGTATGTTTTGCAGGTTCTTACCCAGAACACCCTAATATTCTAACAGTATAAGTTGTAGGAACACTGGAGGCCCAACAAAGGTTTGTTAATGCCAAATCAAAAGAAATTAAAATAATCCCCCTCCGATTAATATAGTTCATCTACATTCTGAACAGTACCTTCATAGAAGGCTTTATAGTCCTTGTGATCTGTCCACTAACATTCTGTCCATGCTGTGTATATGCATATGTTGAGGTATGTACACACACACTTTGCATGACCCTTTTGCTAGCCGCAGTGTGGGCATTTCAGAACCAAGATCTTGATCTGTACCGTCTGTTCCCACACTTCAGGCTGTTACATGAGCTGAGTAGATGCATGTTTTCTTGTTATTGTCTTTATCATGGTACTGTTGTGCTAATTGGTGTTCTCTCCCTGTATTAATTCAGTGGTTGTGAGATTCTTTGAATTCTACCTCTTGCATTCCAAAGTGCAGTGCTTTCAAAAATACAATCTGTTGCCTTTGATGATTTTTCCTGTAAAAGTGTCTCGTTGTAGACATTAAAGACACTAGAGATGACCGCTAGTGGACCATCGTCTAGCTTTCCACATAGACTAAATGTGCTGATTTTGTTATATCCTCAGTTTCCAGCTGCAGTATTTTTCTGGCATAGTGCTTTTTGTTCAGCATAAGTGGATAAACAGTAGTTGCTGTCCTTTGTCAGCTTAACAATGCCCAGATGTTCTTCATCTCACATTGCTGCAGTCCTTACACTTGGGTAGTCCGCTGTCCTCGGTCGGCCCGAATATCAAAGTATAAGGCTGACGTCGGTCAAGGCGCATTAGACTGACATCAGGACGTCAGGGTACAAATGCGCATGACCGACGTCATATCCTCAGTCTTTTTTGCCGCATGGTCCGATGCAGAAGCAGCGTTGCAAGTGCCTTTCGGCGTTCTGAAATTTTTCGAATTCGGAGTTTCAGACCGAGTCAAAGTTGGCTAAGTACCCCGTTGGGGAATATTTTAGTTTTTTCTTGCCTCAGTGGTTTACCGGATGTCAGAAAAAGTGAATAACTGTATTTCTTGTGGGAAACAGATACCGCATAGAGATTATCATACTTTGTGTATTCCTTGTTTAGGGCCTGAGCACGACGTTGTTGGGTGTCGCTTTTGTGCTAGATTCAATAAGCGCACTATTAAGAGAAGGTTAGATTGTGCCAGGTTAGTCTTCGGGAAGCGGTGCAATTATAATATGCCGTCGGATGCTCCGACGTCCGCTTCTTCGAAGAAGCGCAAGGACAAAGCAGCTAAGCCCAGGCAAGAAGAGCCGTCCGTACCGGACGCCGGTTCTTTAGAGGTGTCGGTGGAGCCGGGGGTTCCGCCGGAGGTTTCTCTGTTGTCCCAGGGGGAGACTTTGTTATTGCAGGATGTGGCCTCTCAGGAGGCAGGTCAGGCTGAAGGGGCTTCTCAGGTTACTATACTCCCCTCCCTTCCTAGGGTGGTTAGGCCCTCTCCTTCTGTTTCCAAGGCTTCTCCCAGAGGCAGGCCAGGTTTAGCTTCAGTTGGTGTCACTCCTAGTTCTTCAGGATCTGTGCCCAAGAAGCATATACTTAAAATGGCAGAAGATTTGATTAGAGGTTCTTTGCCCCCTCCTGATAAGAGACCTAGGGTGGAACCTGAGTTGGGGAGTTTTGAGCAGGCTTCGGATGTTTCAGAGTCTTCGGCTGAAGACTTGCAGGAGTATTCTCCTTATTCTGATTCTGATGTGGATGATTCTACTCCTTCTGCTTCTCCTCCTGAGGATTTTTCTTTTTCAGAGACTCTTCATTCCATGAGGGAGCATTTTAAGTGGGAAGGTCAGGACTTCTCTGATTCCAGGAAAAGGCTTAGGGAATTTTGACCCCAGCATAGGCCTTTGGCTATACCTCCTGTTCTGGATGTTGTGGAAGATGTGTTTGCAGAGGCTTCTCTTAATCCTGATTCTATGCCTCCTGCTCCTGTTAAACCGGATAGGTATTACAGGGTGCCTGAAGCTCATAAGTATCTTTTTAAGAGTCCTAGGGCAGACCCAGAAACTGTTAGTCAGGGGCCTAAGGGTGTTAAGGCTTCTGTTGTTAAAAATCCGGTTCCTCCAGATAAAGAGGCTAGGGCTTTGGATAGATGGGGAAAGAAAGTCTATACTTCTTCCACCCTAGCTATGAGGGCTTTGAATTGCCAGTTTCACATGTTGAAATACCAAAACTATCTACTTTCTCAATTGAAGGCTAAGGTAGATGCTCTGGCGGAAGGTATTGAGTGTAAAGAGTTACAAGATTTAGTACATATTTCTGAACAGGTGGGTAAGCATTCTTTGCAATGTGGTTTTGATGCTGTACAGGCCTCGTCTAGGGTGGCTGCCACTGGGTCAGTTCTTCGCAGGCACGCCTGGCTGAGGGATCAGAATTTATCTGACCATGTTAAGACAAGGATTTTAGATGCTCCTTTACAATCTGATGTGTTGTTTGGTTCACCTGTTGAGGCAGTCTTAAAGAAAATGGAAGACAAGGCTAAGTCTATGCAGACTGTTAAAGATTTTTTGCAGGTTCAGCCTCCGAAGTTTAGTAGAAATTGGCCTACCAAGGGGTGGACGTATCCTTCTTATGATTCCCAGTCTAGGGGTAGATCTAGACGTGGTAGGGGCAGAGCTCAGGGCTCTTTCAGGCCTAGAACAGGGAGTTCACCTGCACAGTCTTTGGGTGAGGGCAGGGGTCAGTCCTTTCGTAAACAGACCCAATGACCTACCTTTTCAGCTGCCAGAGCCTTCTCGTCTGGCAGCACCTTTGGGAGGAAGGTTGGCACTTTTCAAGGAAAATTGGAGTTTAATTACCCAAGACAGATGGGTATTGGATATCATACACCAAGGTTACAGGTTTTATTTCCATACCTTGTCTCCTTTCAAAGGCATGCCAGATGTTCCTCCTCAGCAAAGAATAGAGGCTCACAAACAAATTTCTCTGTTACTTCAAATAGGGGCCATACAGCCGGTCCCTATGCCAGAAGTGGGCCTAGGATTTTATTCTCGCCTGTTCCTAGTACCAAAGAAGGGGAACACGTGGAGACCAATTTTGGATTTATCTATCCTCAACACTTATCTGGACATTCCCAAGTTCAAAATGTTGGCGTTACAACAGCTTTTACCTCTGCTGGGCAAAGATCATTGGATGGTAACTTTGGATCTCAAGGAGGCTTACCTTCATGTTCCTATCAGACTGAGTTGCAGGAAGTATCTACGTTTTCGGGCTGGGACTTCTCATTATCAGTTCTCTGCATTGCCCTTTGGCTTATCTACTGCGCCCAGAGTGTTCACGAAAGTTCTGGCTCCAGTGATAGCTTTCTTCAGGCTAAAAGGAATACAGATCTATCCTTATTTGGACAATTGCCTGATTCTGGCTCAAGGAAGGGACGAGCTTCTTCATCATTTGGAATATGTGATAGCAGTGCTAAGATGCCTGGGGTATTCTGTGAACGAAATAAAGTCCAGTCTAGTACCCTCTCAGGACATGTGCTTTCTCGGTGTAAGACTGAATACAGCATCCCAGATGGCCTTTTTGACCCGGGACAAACAAAAGAATCTTTCCCTTTACTTTCATCAATTGTCTCATCAGTCCAGGCTGACTGCAAGGACAGTCCTTCAAGCCTTGGGGTTCATGGCATCTTGTATTCTGGTGCTTCCCAATGCCAAACTGCATATGAGGAAGCTACAATGGTATCTCAAAAATGTATGGACACAGCACTGCCAGGATCTGGACACTGTCATTCAGATAATACCTTGCATTCAAAAGGAATTTTTGTGGTGGGCTCAGGAATGTCACCTAAACAAGGGACTCTCTGTGACCCGGCCAGAGGCGAGTCAGATTCTAACGACAGATGCCTCAGACAAAGCTTGGGGAGCTCATCTAAATGGAAAGTGGATACAAGACAAGTGGCCTGCCAGACTACAACATCTACATATCAACCTGAAGGAGATGTTAGCAGTCCAGTTTGCATTAATAGCTTTCAAGGATTTACTTCTTCCAGGGCAGGTGTTGATTCTAACAGACAACACAACTGTCATGTGGTACATCAACAAGCAAGGGGAACACATTCTTATCCTCTATGCAGGCAAGCAATGATTTTGTGGGAGACTGCTCTCAGTTTACAGCTAAATCTTCAGGCAAGGTTTCTGCCGGGAGCACAGAACTCCTTAGCAGATGTGTTGAGCAGGCAATTATGGATCCCCACGAGTGGAAATTGGATCCTCATGTATTTCAGAAATTGACAGTGTCATGGGGAACTCCAGACATAGATCTGTTCGCTTCTCCACTAAACCACCAGCTGCCAAAGTTTTGCACAAAAGGTTTCATCCCACAGCTTGGAAAGTGGATGCTCTTTCTTTCAATTGGAGCAATCTTCATGTGTATGCCTTTCCACCTCTGCCTCTCCTCCCAAAGGTACTTCTAAAGGTCAGACAGGACAAGCCAAAGATGATTTTAATAGCTCCAGATTGGCCTCGACAGCACTGGTACCCATTACTGAGAAGTCTGGTGCAGGGAGCCTCCATGGCCTTTGCCTTGATTCCACACCTGTTGTCTCAGGAGGACAGTCATTTACTCAATGTCAAGCTTCACTCTCTTCACCTAACAGCCTGGCATATTCTGTTTTGAACCATAGAGGGTCTCAACTTCCACAGCAAGTTTTGAATGTTATTTTGGAAGCTAGAAGGCCTAGTACAAGGAAGGTGTACGCAGATAAATGGAAGAGATTTTTATTTTGGAGTGCAGCAAAGGATTTTGATGTTTCTGAGCCTAATTTAAGTGTGGCTCTTCATTATCTTACTGAGTTACTGGACAAAAGTTTGTCCTTCTCTTCTATTAAGGTTCATGCTGCAGCAATTTCGGCTCACTATGACTGTGACCCACCATTGTTTTCTCATCCTTTGTTCAAGCAATTTCTTAGAGGGGCAAAGAATATAAGACCCCCACGTAGAGCTCCTACTCCTGCTTGGGATCTCAATTTTGTGTTGGAGAAACTCACTCTACAACCTTTTGAGCCTGCAGCTACTACCGAGTTGAAATATTTATTATGGAAGGCTGCTTTTTTGTTGGCCATTACCTCTGCAAGAAGGGTTTCTGAATTGCAGGCCCTTATGGCGGTTGAGCCTTTCTTAATTTTCCATAAGGATAGGGTATCTTTGCGTACTAATCCTTCCTTTATGCCTAAAGTGGTTTCTAGTGTGGCTTTAAACCAAACTATTCATTTGCCTACTTTTTATGCAAATCCCCAAAATAAAGGGGAAAAGATTTTGCACACTTTAGATGTACACAGGCAGTTGCGATATTATTTGAGCAGAACTAAAGGGTTCAGGCAGTCTCAGCAGTTATTTGTTTCTTTTGCTTTGAGTTCTCAGGGCAAGCCTGTGTCAAAACAAACTATTTCTAAGTGGATTGGGTTTTGCATTGCTTTCTGTTGTTCCCATCATGGCAAGGAGATTCCAGCTGGGATTAGGCCTCATTCCACTAGGGCTACTGCCACTTCGACAGCTTTTAAGGGGTGGCAACTAAAGATATTTTGGAGGCAGCTACTTGGAGTTCAGTGCATACTTTCTCTAAGCATTATCACCTTCCACTTTACTCTAAATCTAGGGCTGGTTTTGCCTCTGCTATTTTACAGGGCATTTTGGCAGCTCCTGCTTCTTTATAGTTTTGCCATCCTCCCTTACCTCTGCTTTGGGATTCTACCCAAGTGTAAGGACTGCAGCAATGTGAGATGAAGAACATAGTACAGTTTTGTACCTACCATAAATGTAGATGTTCGAAGATCCACATTGCTGCAGTCCAATTTACCCTTCCTCCTTCCCCTCTGTAGTTAGAGGCGGTTGTGTGGGTTGGGTTGTAAATATTGTGTATATTGTATATATTGTACATATTTTTAGTGCAAGGGTGGTTGGTTGGTTGTTTGCTGTCTTTTGGTTTTGACCTTTCTTTTTAGGGTCTTCTGACATCTGGGGCAAGAAAAGACTGAGGATATGACGTCGGTCATGCGCATTTGTACCCTGACGTCCTGATGTCAGTCTAATGCGCCTTGACCGACGTCAGCCTTATACTTTGATATTCGGGCCGACCGAGGACAGCGGACTACCCAAGTGTAAGGACTGCAGCAATGTGGATCTTCGAACATCTACATTTATGGTAGGTACAAAACTGTACTTTTTCTGCTATACTTCCATGTGACTCATTTCTAGAGGACTAAATCCCCTTTCATGGATCTGCTGTATAACAAATTTGTTTGTGTCTTTCGGCTTTTCCCGGTTAGGGGTCGCCACAGTGGAACTCCGGTCCGCTAATGTTTGGCAGTTGATTTTTACGTACCGGCTTGCCAGGCCTGACGCACAACCTTCAACGAAGGTATGCCCATCCATGCATGTCTCCATGCAGAAGACGCTCTAGCTGAGAATCGAACCGGACAGTGTCTTACTGTTAGGCGGCAACGAAACCGCAGCACCACCACCACCACGGGTTAACAAATACCTTAGCCAAATTTTATCTAATTAAGTCATATTTTTCTTGGACCATCATTCTCTTATGCTAGCTGATGGACTTGCTGTCCAGCAGATTGCAGGCCAGTGCTGCTATCCCCATGTCTTAATGTGTTGTAGCTCATTTCTCAGGTAGCGTACATTATTAAACAGTGTACTGTTATGTTGTTATACATAGTTGCTGTCTTTGATTGTTTTTTTTTCTCTTACTTTAATAACAATATGTTGGATTTTGAGATTCTGTGACCACCTTATCAAAACCGGTGGGCAATTTCAGATGAATTTCAGTGACTTAATGCAACTGTCACTGCCTGGAAAGGTCTGCTGCCTTGTACTACCTACCAGTTGCATGTTTGTAATACTTGCATGTTATCTGCTGTAGGATATGACCCTTGCCTTTGCAGGATATCTTTTTGGAGTCTACTCTTACCACTTTAATAAAGTTTGCATCTGCATATGTGATTTGAAGCATACCTTGTATGTGGTTTTCTCACTAAAGTTTCACTTCCTTTGGACTTGAGACTTAACTCTGCCAAATAAAACAAAAACGAAGGCTGTAGTATTGAACTCTCCCTCAGTGCATGACTTGGTACAGAGCTTCACCCTTTTTGTGGGTTCATGACATGATGAGATACTTGAGGATTTGGTTGAAATGGAATGTTGGCCAAATAGCCAAGTAAATGTGGGAATAAATTAGCCAAAGGGATTAGAAGAAAGAGGAGACTAAGAAAAAAATGTATTTATGAACATTGTTAAAGAGATGCAAGCATTTAAGGTTGTTTTTGATCCTGATAGTTCTTTATGCAGGTGAGGCTAATACACATCAACCTAGAGGGCTGACAAAAGGAAAAGAATGCAGTAGGAAAGCTAATATTCAAGAATGGACAGGGTGGTTTGAAATTTCCAGATTTGGAGGTATTAATATAAGGCCACACAACTTAGATTAATATATTTGATTCAAAATAGGGAATATATGCCCAAATGGAAGCATATGTTAGGCATGGTATCCAAAGAGGTATCAACAGTATAACACATGGACATTTGGGCAGATTTAGGAAATGAAGGTTAAGAACATTATGTGAAGCCTTGTATACATAAAAGTATTAAGCAAGTCTTTGTCAAAGGAATTTAGATGTTGGTAAAATAGAACACCACTCGGCTATACTCTATATAGTAGTAAGAAAGAGACTTGAAAAAATGTTATGTGCAGTTTGAGACGAAAGAACAAAGAACCAAGAATTTGGGAGCAGATGATAAAAGGAGACGAGACAGTAAGATTGAATGCCTTGCCCCCTTAAACCACCTTAGTGATGAGTGCTAACCCTAACCCTACACTTCACCTTAGAAGAAAACATTCTGTAACACAACCACTGCACAAGACAGCTTGGAAATGCACTGCGTGCACATGCACACTCTTCGACCCGTAATACAACCCCACTTTAACCTCTTTTGGCAAAACAGACACTCAGCAACACAGATGTTCAACAATACAAACATTCAGCAAATAGCCCCATTTTTCACTTTTCGAACATATCCATGTTTGATAAAGTAATAGGAACCGTATACAATATTGTTTAGGCTTGAGGAGAACTTTGTCTATGACCTTTCCTAACTCTTAAGTTTGGCGTTCTCGCAGTACATATTCTACCGTAATTATATTTTGGTACACACTTCTTCCACTGCCCTCAAAGATTAATTTCTCTCTATAGCTAGACTATTTTATATCTTTTTCCACCCCATGGTGCTTATGTTAAAACGTGGTTATGTGCTGGCTGTCTTTCAGCTTATCCTGTACAGTCCTAACTGGTGTTTTATATCATCTGTATCTTGAGTTTCACGTTAGAAATAACCTGACCTTTTAAACAGAATGCCTGATTTGTTCCTTAACTTTCATAACAGGAGTACAGTGGTATATACCTATTGGCAAAATTGATAGTACCTTATTTCCCTTCTGTCTTTGGCATAAGGCTTTTCTCTAATTGTTCTCTGCCTTTCAGGGATAGCCTAGGAAAGTGTGATCACCTACATTTCTATCTGATGTGCACATTTTTGCTTGCAGTCCTTAGATGTGCAGCATGTTTCTACCTGGGTAAAGTTTTATCTGATGGAAGCCTTTATTTGCCTTTAACTTTTCATCATAGTTTAGTGGTTCTCTTGCTTCCTTATTTTCCTCCGTTTACTACATGTCACAGCATTGTTGCTCGACTCTTTTAACAGTTTGCACATTCTTCACTATCTAATTTTTAATTATTCCTTCTTATGTCCAGTCCCCTTTTTTTGGCTTTTTTCTAAGGATAGTTGAAATTTACTAGTGGAAGTCTCCTTTTGAGTACTTTCTACCCACCCTTTGCATGTCTAGTCGAACACTACATTTGCACCTGACCAGGTCAGTCTTTTGGGTGCTTTTTGACAATTTACTTCACATTGTTTCGAGCCTTCATAATTTTTTTGTTACTGGATTTCTACTGTGCCACTGCCACTCCATTTTTAATTACCAAGCTGCAATATCCATGTGTCCTTTGTCAGTTTATTCTGATGCAAGTAAGTATGTGCGCACCTCACTTTCATAGGGACCACCTTTGCTAATTATTAAAGAAGCACAGCTTGATGGACCTTGGATGTTTTCTAGATTCATGAGCAAAGACTGTTCACAGTAATTAATTTGTCTTATTCTTTTGTACTTTCCATTCTGTACATTCCTTCAAGGAGTCGTGCAGACCCATTTGTGGTCCTTTACTCAGCATCCCCTGTGACCATTATTCTCCCTAATGTTGATCAAGACCGTTTTTTAAGTTGCTCTGCAGCATTATTTGCGAACGTTAATGACTGATTTCATCACTTCTTTTACTCATAAGAAATTACGCCTTCAGCCCCCAGACTGGCCAAGTTCCTGCCTAGTGGTAGGTTTGACAGTATTGCTTGAAGCTTGGGTAGTTCTTCTCTTTTCTAGCTTCCTTTTTCGCTACCAAAGCTCTAACTATAGAGGCCATGTGACATTGGCTGAACTTCACCCTTTCAGTTAGGTGTATTCTGTAGTCTGCGTATGCCTTAAAAGCTCATCTGCAGAAGACATTTGGCGTTTTTCTTTTCCACAGTTTATTTTCTAGTTAATTAGAAGGAACCGCTTTCTTCTCCAGTCTACCTCTAATAGTATTTGCAGATTTGTAGCAATCTACCCCACCCCAGGGCAGAACACTGGCATAATGTAGCCAAAGCCCAGTGGCTCTCCATTCCATAAAGAACCACTGTTCTGCTAGGTTTCATGATCTCTTAACTTATCAGTATGGACTCTTTCCCATTCTTTGCCACCAGACTCTCAAAAAGGCACCAGCCATATAATTTGAAACCACTCTCCAACTCCAGCATTAACGCTTTTCTCTCATTCATCAATCTAAAACATATAGAACACTCATTTTCAGTTATTGCCCCCAAAATGTGGGATTCTATACCTAAACATGTAAATGACATGCTATTTTTTTTGCCTACATTCAGTAGAGAACTAAAGTAGCATGTCTTCAACCAAGCAAAGAGAGTAAGTGCTGCAACAAGGACAGTGTCACTTAGGTCTGACTAAACTAGTTCCTTCGAGCCTCCACTTACCCAGAAGGCTCTATACTTAACTGAAAGTCTTTATGCTGTAGATTTTCATACTTGTGTATTATGTGCTATTTTAAAGTCTGATGATCTTTTATACTAGTATATGTTCATGTTGGGCGCTATAGCATGTTGGACTATGTTAATGTTTTCATTGCAGTGCTAAACTTCTTATACTATGTAATTTGTCATTGCTGATTACTTTAATTCTTTTTGCTTGTGTACTTTTTAAATCATATTCTTGTTTTTGCTCTTTGTTCTCTTATGGGCTGAGCATGAAAATGGTCCCTGGAGACCAGTGTTCTACCCTGGTTAACAAATGCATGCATACGTAAATAAAAATAATTTTCTAACTATATTCACTTTCCAGTATTCTTAACTGCATCCTGTGGTACTGTTTGACTGTCTGTTACATTTATAATGTTTCATACTCCTCCAAGCATATTAACGTGGATCTGATCTCTGAATGATACCCTCCTTCAAATCTGAAGTTGTTAGAGACATGATTCTGAATAAGCCACCCTTAGAAGCTAAGTTTGGGACCCAGTCCTGAAGGTAGTAAAGATGAAACGATCAGTCTCAGAAAGTTACAGACCAATGTAATGATAATACGTATTGACAGTTTATAGCTTCATTTCTGTACCCTCCCTCAGTTTCCCTTTCGTGTCCTGGTGGGGCCTGAGCATTCTGTCTGGATAGGCTTGAGTTGTGTTATATGCTTTTGTTTGTTTTCCCTGATGCATTTTAACATGAGTTTACAGAGATCTGGGAAAATGGTCCTTTAGATGCACAGCATTATGGGAAAAAGGGAGGGGAACAGGTAGCTTGGGAAAGGTTTAGATGTGAGGCTGTGCAGCTCCAGCCAGCCTTAGTCCTGAAGGTGATGAAGTTGAAATTGCTGAACCAATGTTATTCATACAGTAATTTAGCATCTTTTGCGTTGCTGCACTTTACCCCAGAAGTGAAAGAACATTTGCATTTCTTTTGCAAGATTCCTAACTTAGTTATGTTTTGCTATTAATGTAACACAAAGAGGTTCGGTTTTAATTGTTTGGAGGTGATTAGCCCAGGTTCATTCTAAATGACATTTCTTTGGCTATTCTTTAGTGATGCATTTGGATTAAATATTTTTTTTTAACTGTGATAATATACAAGAAACTACTATTGTGATTAGTTAGAACAGTGATGTTGAATATGTACACTTGAATGATGTGTCACTGATATGTAACTTGGGAACAGAAGCTGGATTCTTGGAGCTGCTGGCTAGACTAAGAACCCATTTTCTTTGTGATATCTTTTAGAATAATGGTGCAGTAGTGAGCGCTAAACATGCATTACAACAATTAATCAGAGGTCTGCAGTATAGCCTCACGCATCATAGATAATAGTTCCTTTGGATAAGGTTGCATCATACAAACTGCAGTGGAGATGGACTTTGCCGTCAGTACCCCAGTGAATGTTGTTTGCAGCTTATATAAATACAGAGGAAAATAGGAAGAAGACGATTAAAAAATGTTAGGGCAATTTCTGACCACGTGAAACAAGTCTTTTCTAGGGTGATATAGGAGAATATTGCCATTATGGTTCATTTTCTTTCTGTTTAAGATTAAGACTGTGGAGCGGAGATAACCAGCTTGTCACAGCAGCCGCACGGCTTGGTCTTGTAAACCTTTCAATAGCAGAAAAAATAAATGCATTCCTGTGTCACTGCCTCAGCACTTATCAGTGTTTCCTTCTACTCTCTGTACGGGATCAAAGCAGCTGCTACCCCAAGTTAAGAGAGAGCAAATTCAACACAGCTTGACATTACTGCAGTGCTGTTCACAGCTCTGGTAGTTTCACAGTTACCAGGTAAAGGTACTTGTGTATAGGAATTAAATAGTAAAATATGCTGATTTTTGAACTTTACTGTAGAATGGTTAATTATGACACAGAGCTTAAAACTAATAGTTTTTTTCCCCACTGGGATGCTTTATTTAAAGGTAGTTTCTGCTACCCTGCTGACAAAAGGATGTTATCCAGACTTTTAAAGTCAGTTGTCTCTCTGAAATTTCATGGGGCAAGATATCAGTAACTTTAAAGCAAATTATAAAGCTGTATATGACCTTCTGGATTATTTTGTGTTTTGGGGTATTCTTTCTTTAAAAAAAAAAATCTTGTTTCAGAATAAAGTAGTTGAGTAAATAGTTGGTATAGTCTTTTAAGGAGAGTGTGTGTGTGTGTGTGTGTGTGTGTGTGTGTGTGTGTGTGTGTGTGTGTGTGTGTGTGTGTGTGTGTGTGTGTGTGTGTGTGTGTATATATTTATATATATGTGTATGTATAGGGTTCCTGTTATGTTGTTGAAGTTTTACAACTTCGAACGTCATATGGTCAAACCCGTATGTTCGAAGTTGTAAAACGTTGAAAACCTAAAAAAGAAAAAAAACTTACCGGACTGTTGCAAACAGGGGGCAAGCCCCCCTGCACCCCCCCCCCCCGCTCTTTAAATATACCAACTCTGACAC
Organism: Protopterus annectens; assembly: GCF_019279795.1. Taxonomy (NCBI): domain Eukaryota; kingdom Metazoa; phylum Chordata; order Ceratodontiformes; family Protopteridae; genus Protopterus; species Protopterus annectens. The sequence continues at coordinate 720,016,522 of NC_056747.1, forward strand.
TGCACTACAGTGTGAAAAGGGAAGATTTCCCTGTACTACACTGTAGCATGATCTCAGAGTTGGTATATTTAAAGAGCGGGGGGTGCAGGGGGGGTTTACAACTTCGAACATATGGGTTCGACCATATGACGTTCGAAGTTGTAAAACTTCGATAAGGTAATAGGAACATATATATATATATATATATATACACATATATATGTATATATATATATATATATATACATACACACAATGTGCGTCTATATATACGTGTGTGTGTGTGTGTGTATATATGTATATGTATATTTGGATATATGTATAGATATTTGCTTTTCTTTTGTTAATTGAGTGGTGTGACTGGGGTGGCCCTTTTACCATTGGGACTGGATATAAGAAAAGTAAGTGATCATAGTGTAAACACCAGTTCAGAAAGCTGAGTGAAATGTACAGATGGTGACCTTACAACAACTGTATGTAATTACACCATACAGTGTTAAAGCAGTCACTTCATAGGAGTACACACGGGTCTTCTAAAGAGAGTACTCTTCAGAGTTTTAATACAAGCCGTGTATCTGTATAGTGTTGTAATCTTGCAGTAACAGGTTTTTACTGTATACATGCAAGTACTAGCTTATGGTTCAGTAGCTGAGTAATACCATAAGCAAGAAGAAAGTAGCAATAAAAGGATATTAGCAGAAGCTAAGAGTTACGTTATCTGGGAAGAGACATCAAAGTAGCATTCAGATAGCAGCAGGGCAAGAGGCGAAAATGCAGGGAAGAAGGTGAAATGATTGTGTAGCTGGAAACAGAGGGTTGTCTCAGCCATAGAATATTAGTGGCAAAATGGAGGTTAGGGAGTAGGGTGGTTAACACAGTGCAGATTTCAAAATACCTTTCCTGTGAACAATGCTTGTAAGAATGAATCGAGAGATGAGCATTTCAGTGATTATGAAAACTAATAAAGCAGTAAATGTCTGCCTTGGTTTTCTGTACAAATGCATGGTTAATGCAGCTTCCTTTTAATATGACACACAGGTCTTGGAAATTTAGCTTTATCCCATGTCTGTTAGATGGCATGAGAAGATTTGCGTGCTTAACCCTGATAAATGAGTCCACATCACTTTTGGATGAGCTGCTTTTTTATATTTGATATACGAGGAAAAATGCACAATGCTAGGAATCTTCCTTGGAGTGTTTGTCAAATTCACTTACTAGATTTAGTTCTTTGTAGAAGAAACTTTGAGTTAAAGAGATGTAAACAATTCAGGAGACCGTCTGGGATCAGCATCCTGATAGTGGGTACAGAATTTATTGTAGCTTTCTGGATAAGTAGCAGAAATCAGCATGTTGAGTAAACAGACGAGTCTTACAGGGACAAAGGAATACTCATCTGAGGACTTGAGGGATATAGAGATACACACACTCACACGTTCGCGTGCAGACATCAAGCAGGTTAATAGAAAGTAAATGATCAACAGCTGGAAAATTCAAGGGGTGGGATTACGACAGAGGTGGACTTTTTTTTTTTTTCCACCAGTGGCAGCTCACTCCCATCCTCACTGGCCAGCACCTACAGGCATCTGAACCACTACTAGACTTTGGGTCCCGTGCAGCATAGTAAGGTCTTTATCTTGTTTCCCATGGAGCTGGCTAACAGATATAGCTTTTTTCCCCCCACTTATTTTAAGCAGCAAGAGTGAGATTGAAATTTTGAAAGGGACCCGTTTTAAATTAGAATATTACAGATTTGTGTTTTGAAAACAAATGTGTCAGATTCATGAGGTAATTATTTGCCCCCTCCACATACATACATTTCTTGAAACCATAAACATAATGATGTATAAATGGTCAGAATATTTATAATAACACAAATATTTATAACACCATATAATATATTTATGACCACAATGAATATAAGGATGGGCTTCTTCAGAAATGAGGATGGGAAATCAAATAGAAAATTCACCCTCTCCAACTCCACAACAAATTAAGACACAGTGGCACTGGGCAGGTGGGCTAGTCATGTGCCATCCTAGGGGCTAGGCTTGGGGGCCAGGCTCACCATTAGCCTAGTACACACCTATGAACTTATCATAAAGGGAGTTCTGCTTATTATATAATTTACTTCTCTTCTCTCTGCTTCTTCTGACTAATTGGTACTGACCTTGCTACCAGGACCATAGCCTAGCCCAAATTTCACAGCTGACCTCAAGCACTGTCCTGTTAATTGACTTGCTCAAGTTCACACAGTAGGCAGATGAGGGCTAAAGGCCAATTAGACGCTTACTATCATTCTGCTACTATCAGCTTTTAGTCCTGGGGAGAAATAATGAAAGTAGACAAAACAAAGTAGACAAGTTTCCTTTTACCCAGTCTTCGGTTACAGATCATCCTAGGCAATCTCAAACATTTCCAAGACAACCAAGAGTTGCAATCTGAAGAATTTGCCTCCCTTTTCTCTTTCAATTCCTTATTCCCTGAAAAAGCATGATGTATCTAGTTTTATTTGGGATTGAAGACATCCTAGGGCCCTGCAGGACTCTAAAACCTTGTAATATTGCTACATGTTGTAGTAGGTTCCTTGCATGCATGGCAAAAGCACAGAATGGTGGGCATTTGTGTCTTAATTTCTAGAATGGTCACTAGTAACAATATATCATAATATTTTGGTCCTGCTTAGCGCTTGATTCTTCCTGGCTTATGCTTCTGCAAAAGCTTAAGCTTATTTCTTTTCCTCCTTGCAGCAAAGACAACTAACTGATGGTAGGTGTACATGTGGTGTGGCTCTTTTAAGCTGAAGTTCTCACGGTTCTCACTGTTTTTAGGGTTAGGGTCACTCCCACCAGTTGAAGAATTTTCTTTTTGCTGCAATTTATGCATGCTTCATTAACTAATTTTGATTTTTTTTTTTGCTTTTAAACTTCTTTTTTTTTCTTTTCCGGTTAGAGTCCCCAAGAACTCCGCGGGTCCGGCTAATGATTGGCAGTAGATTTTGCGACAGAAGCCAGCCGCCGGCCAACCAACCTTCGAAGGCCGCCCATTCACACATGACTTTCGAACGCCACTTGACTGCGGGGAGGACATGCAGACTCCACACAGAAGGCGCACCAGCCAAGAATCGAACGGTAGATCCTCTTGCTGAGAGGCGACAACTCTACCTTTGCACCACTGCGGCTTATACTTATTCCTGCTTTTTAAACATTTACTTTAATTGACAAGGTTTTGCTGTGTCAAATCCTGAAAGAAATGCTGTTGCAATAAACTAATAGCTCCTTAACTTTTATTTTCTGTATGCATTTTGCCACTGTACTGTGTAACCATCAAGCCTCCTGCCTGTTCTTTTTGGGCTGTGTTACATCATCAAAGAAACTGACCATGGTAAAAAGTTTAAACAAGCCGACCATGGTAAAAAGTTTAAACAAGCCAAGTGCAATCTGAAAACAAGTGATTTGTATTTTTTTCCAGAAAAGGCACTAACGTTTTTGAATAAAAAACTCAGGAAAAAAGTTGCAAGTTCGCCTGAAGAAGTCAGAAAAATTAAATTTGTTTCTTAAATAAAAACAAAACTAACAAAAAAACGTATTCTGATCTTTCTTTGCTCCATCCTGGATTGACCATCAGTCTGTCCCAACTTCCAGCCATTCTAATGAGCCATTTGTTCCCCTGCCGAGAGATCTAATGCTCATTTCTTTATGGGGTAATAATTGAGTGAATCAGGAGTGGTACTGCCATACAAGTTAATAGACATGTTTTTCTTAGCCGTAACTGCTTCAGGAGGACTTGTGGGTGTAGTGTGTGACTACCACTTACATTCATGAGTGATGTAAACCTGCAGGTGGCCCCTACCACCAAGCAGGAGCACATTGGGTAAGCTTCATCAGTCACTACCCATGCTCTCTGTGCCCCTGGACATGCACTTCACCCTTCTTTTTTGAAGAAAGTGAGTAGGTACAGCCCCTTCATATCCCTTCTGCCCCTGCCATCTCCAGCAAGGCTGGTAGCTAAGCCACTACTTAAACTTAAGTCACTTGGTTCATAGTGGGGCTTTATCCCCGTAAACCAAAAGATGTGGTGAAAATTAAACATATTCAACAGAGGGCAAAATCCATTAAGAGTAAAGTGTTTTCACTCATGGTTTCTGTTTCTTTTTCTTCAATTCTTTAGTAATCTGAGGGTTGGCATATGCATTTTATGAGCTCTCACTAATAGGATCATTCTTGAACAGTGCAGGTGTGCGTGATTTTTAGTAACACTACAGCAGTCATGAAGATTGAGGCTCTTCAAGCTTATGTAGAGACCAGAAGTTAGCAGGTATTGGTCAACTATCAATTTCCCGTTGCGTAGTAAAAGAGCCAAAGCCCTGCAAAAGTGAAGGCTAGAAGTTTGAAGAGGGAGCCACACTGAAGAGAAGCAGAAAAGAGAAAGACATAAGTTAGTGGTGAAAAAAGTCCATTCTGGCCTGTAGTTTTCAACCCTTTAGATTTCTTTTCTTCCTAAAGTATAGTTCCAGTATAGCTTGCCTACCAGAAACATGCCTGTACGTTATAAAACGTTTATTTCCTTGACTTGGAAATAAAGGAAGGGAAAGCTCGCCCACTGTTTTTTAAGCCTATCTTTTCAATGCATTGGTAAAGGAATTTGTTTTCAATTGCATGACATACCAAAGGGAAAGTTGTAGTTTTTTTGTTTGGTACTATCCACAAATTCCCTCCTCCTGCAGAACAGTTCTAATTTGAGTAGTTCTTTCCTGTATCAGATCTTGAAGAATGGCAAATGTTTTGATATTTTGCAAAAAAAAAAAAAAAGTTTTTTCTGAATTTTTCCTAAATGTTGCAGAAAATGGGGTTACTACCTTTAAATAATCTTGATATCGCATGGAATAGTGTCAAGAACAGTTTTCCTATCACAGAGTCTTTAGTTTGTTAATAAAATTAAGATAAATTATTTTTCATTAGTTTATGGTATAGTATGTCTAGAAAATTCTCAAGTCTTGCTAAGAATGTCTCATTCTGAGTGTCTAAAAAGATAGCAATCTTAATGATCTGATGATGTTAATCTTCTTTCCATTCATCACAGATGGATTTGGTTCCGAGCCCTTGGAACCGAGTCGGCCTAATACCAAGCTCGCGCCAGCCAAAAGACTCTCTAGTTAAACTTTTACCCATAGTGCCTTTCTCCCTGTTACCTCAGATCTCGTTTGCCGCATAGCCGTAAAGCGGCGTCCAAGCCAAGCTCTCAGCTAAGTGTAAATATTTAATATTTTTTTCTGGATATTGCATCTACCTTTTATTCCTTGTTGGTAGCTTCAAAGTTAAAGAAATCTCAAAAATATCTATAGACCCTTTTACCCTTCTGTTTCTACATTTTGGTAAATTTCAGTACCATTGGTGGTATGGCCTTTCTCCCTACCCTTGTGGTATTTCTTAAATACCATAGTTGGTATTTCTTCTTAAGTATCAAAATTGCCTTCGGAGCACAAGTCCCACCTCATCAGCACTGACCTCTTCCACTACGACAGTACCTTTATCTGTGCCTGCTTTGGATCCGATTCTGTCTACGGCACTGACTACTGATTTTTCAAAGGTTACTACAGCTGTGGAACGGAGTGCTGCTATGGCACAGTGCACGCCTTCGATGCCTGCTTCTGTGATTCCATTAACTACTGAACCTTCTGTGTCGGCTCCGAGTGCCCTTCTGGCACTGAGTCCTTTCACTGTTCCGATAATGACAATTTTGATGTCACTACTTCCATAGGGTTCATAGGTAGGTACTAGACTTATCTGCCCACGGGTCTAAGTAAACCTAGCCAGCAAGGTTCCCTGGCTTACGCCACCCAAGAAAGTTATTTTCCTGTGCCCCTGTCGAACAGAGCCACCGAAGTGATCCCCGGTGTATTTCCTATTTCCTATCCACTTATCCAGATTTTTCTTGAAGAGTGCTAAAGAGGAACTTTGCTTGACATAGATGGGTAGCTTGTTCCAGGGTATGGGAAGTCTCTGGGACAGGAATTTATCCCTCCAGCATGTCCTATTTATTGAGGTGACAAGGTTTAGGTCCCTAGAGCGTGTAGCTCTGAGGGATTGGTTTTCTTTAGGTGTAGTATGTCCAACAGCTCTGGATTTGATATAGCTTTATATGTTAGGCAGAGATCACCTCGGCGTAGGGGATATGCTATGGTGTAAAGCAGGAGTTTTTGAGACGGTCAGTGTAGGGCATCTGTTTGAGGCAAGAAATCCTCTTTGTGAGGTACTTGTGGCCGTTCCAGCTGCTGCAGATATCTTGTGAGGTACATTCCAAAAGGGGTGTTGTACTCTATAATGGGTCTGATTGTCGAGTAGAGGGGAACAATGACCTCTTTTTTTCCTAGATAAAGAACCCTTTTGTGATGAGGTGTGCCACGTAGAAGGATTTCCTGATTACTGTGGCAATGTGATTTTCAAAGGAGAGACTACTATCCACCTGTGTCCCCAGGTCTCTTATCACACATTTGGCGTTAAGTAGACTGCCGCCCATGTGGTAGTTCATGGGTACAGAGTTTTTACCAAAGGGGTTGACACTGCACTTTTTGGCATTGAGCTTGTGGCCATGGCTCTGACACCAGCCATCTGTCTTAGTGAGGCCCTTCTGTAGGATGTCCACATCATTTGGGGACTCAGCTATGGCTCCTAGTTTGCAGTCATCTTTGAACTTGGTTAGCCAAAAGCCTTCTGTGTTGGCCTGTACTTCGGAGAAGTAGATACCAAACAGGAGAGGTCCCGGGACTGAACCTTGTGGTACTCCACTCGTCACTGGTTTGAAGTCAGATTTGGAGTCTACAACTTTTACAGTCTGGGTTCTGTCAGTGAGCCAACTGGCAACCCATCTTGTGACATAGGGATTTGTACCTAGAGTATCTATAAATCCAGAATGGGGGATGGTGTCGAAAGCCTTGGCGAGGTCAAGATAGGCTGTGTGAACCACCTTAACCTCATCTACAGCTTTGGTGACTGCCTCAAAGAAGTCGATCAGGTTCAGGAAGCATGATCTGCCTTTCACAAACCTCAACTGGGTGGGGTCCAGAGTTTGGAGGTTACCAGTGTCTTTGTTTATGAGTTCCATGATGATACGTTCCATTGCCTTACAGACCAGGCTCGTCAGGCTAATAGGGCAATAGTTCCCGGGATCAGTGGTGTCTCCCCTTTTGTGGAGTGGGATAACTGTTGCTGTGCACCATTCAGTGGGCACAAAGCCTGATATGAGACTATGATTGAACATGGTGCTTGAGTGAGGAGCCAGTTTGTTCTGAAGTTTGTGTAAAATGCAGCCTGGGATGTTGTCTGGTCCCATGGATGCTGTGTTTTTGGCTTTGGATAGTGCAGCTTTTACCTGCGTAGTTATGATTACAGGGACTCTGCATTCTTCCTATATAGATATGGACCCTTTAGGGGGTGAGATGGGGGTAAAGTTAGCACTGAACCTATCTGCCAGGACGTTGGCAATATCAGTTGGTTCTGTAATTTTCATGCCATTGTGCTGTAACTCAAAGCAGATCTGGGTGTTGCCATTGAGATTCTTGACATAGCTATAGAATGCTTTGTGGTTGTCCCTAGAATCGGTGGAGATTTTGTTTTCATAGCTAGCTTTGGAGGATCTTATAAGGGATCTCAGCTTCTTACTGAGGCTGACCAGGGAACTCCTCTACTCATGGGATTTTACTCTCTTTTGCAAGAGTTTCTTCCTTCTGTTGTAGAGTTTGTTTATGGCAGGGGACCACCAGACTGGCTTTGTTTTTTTGGAGGATAGTGTCTTGGCTCTGTTTGGGATAGCGCGATCCATGCACTCATGTAAGTGCTTATAAAGTGCATTTGTGTAGGATTCAGCAGTCGTAACTGTATTGTCCATCTGCATGGGTGTCATGAAGTTCACCACTTTTGTCTTAAGAAGCAGGACGTTGGCTTTGGAGAAATTTTTTACCATGATTTCCTTAATGGGGGTGGGATGTGGATGTCCAGGGTGATTAGCTTATGGTCAGATCTGACCAACGAGGAGTTGACTTCAGGTGTGGAACACCGGTCACTCATGTTGGTAATGACTAGGTCTAAAATATTGTTGCCCGTGGTGGGGGTGTGGATAAGTTGATCCAGGGCATTGGAATTTATGAATTCCAGAAAGTGTTGAGCAAAGGAGTTGGTACATGAGTAGTTTTCCCAGTTAATGGTGGGGTCGTTGAAATCACCCATTATTAGGGTGTTTGGTTGAACCCTAATATTTTTCAGTATATCAAGAAAAGAGGAGTGGGAATCCTGGGGCATGGTGGGGGATCTGTAGCAAGCTACAGTTTGGATTGCAGTTTTGCCCAGTGTTAGTTGCACTTGGATAACCCCGGATGCATTATACTGAGCAACTAGCCTCAAGGTGTGGATATCCTTAATAAATATGGACACACCTCTGCCTATGGTGTTCCCGTCCAGGTTAGGTGTCCGAAAAGTGTGTTGTGAGTTATAGCCTGATAATGCAGGGATGCTCTCTGGACCCTTGAACTAGGTTTCAGTCACTGCATAGATATCAATGCTCTCCATTTTAAGGAGTGCCTTGAGGGAGTGCATTTTGAGGTTTAGACTTCTAGCATTGAGTAGCATTACAGTCAGTTTTTGTTTGCCTGTTACTGTGGTGAATTTGTCATTTGAACCTTGCCTAAAAAAGGCACTATAGGGGCAGCAAGAGCCTTAGCCAGTATCTGGAATCCCAGGGGTGACAGGTGCAGGCCATCTCTGGCAAAGCATCGTGGTCTGTCGACCATGTCATTCCAGGAAGACAGATACTGGATCCTTTTAGAATGACACCAGAAGCTTAGCCAGTTGTTGAAGTCAGTCATTTGTCCTTGTACTGTGGTATCATTCCTGTCTCCAAACTTGAGACATCTGTGCCAATAGATTCCACACCACGGACCTGATACTCTCCATCAACAGATTATTTTCTAGGGCAAGTACTTTGTTCCCAGAATGACCTGACTTCCCGTCGGAAGTATCCACTAGATCCATCAGGAGCCTTTCCGAGTTTGATGTGGTGTGTCTTGTGGATCAGCTGTTGACAGCTAGGGGGATACCCACTCCGTCTAAGACCCATCCACCTGCAGGACCTGGGTTAGTTTCTCCACAGACTCCATCCTACTCTCCTCCTTTGACCATACCAGTTCCAAAGTCTTCAGCTCCAGTGGCATTTTTGGAACCCTCTGTCTTGACACCTGTAGTGGATCTCACTGGGGCTCCAGGACTGTCCCTTTGGCCCCTTCTGAACTGAGCCTTCCTCAATTCCGTGATTGGGCTACAGGCTCTTCGGCTTGGGGTATGGTTCCGAGTGTGTCTACGGTTCCATCCACAGTGCCGGGAGCTCTGTCTGCACTGGTCCTGGTTGAGGCTCCACCCTCTGGAGCGGGAAGGCGGAGCGGGGTGTGACCCTGGTTCCGAGGTTGTCCTCCTCTGTTCTGGGCTCCCAACCCTCTTCGTGTGAACCTGCTTTCCGAGCTATGGAAAGGGGCACTTGCTTCTGGAAGCATTCCACCGACATCAGAACCCCAGACTTTTTTTTCCCTGAGTTACAGCTGACACCACTGCCCCGGGACACCGGGCAAGAAAGTTTCAGGAGACCCCATTACAGGGCACCCCCTCTTCAGAGTCATCTTCAGAGGCCCCCGCTGAGGAGCCCCCCATGGAAGAGATCATGCAAGAGGAAGCATGTAGACTCCCCTGAAGAGCCTCTGACAGAGGATACGGATTTTGATGATGGTGAAGGGTCCCCACAGTCACCCCCTGATGATGTCTCCTTTGGGGACATCCTTGAAATTTTGAAACAGAGAGGTGATTGGATTGGAAGCCCACTAACCCTTCTTCTGAGGAGTCCGTGTTTCTGCATGCTTTCCATGCTTGGCCATCTACCTCTTGGGTGACCCCGCCTGTGGACGAGCTGATACAACTCGTGGTGCAGCGCGCCTGGAAGAACCCTGATTCTGTTGAGTCTCTCTGAGACCTGGCAAGATACTATCCCCCCCATCCCCCGAGGAAAATCCACATTGGTCAAGCGGTTTACCAGTTGATGGTATGGTGGTGGTGGCGGTGACGAAAAAGGATCTCACCAAAGAGAGTCATACTGTTCATCTGCCCATCAGAGTCCTGGGATGTGGACAGATTAGGGAAGCGAGTTTTTGCTTCAGTGACTTTTGCCATACGGTCTTTGAATTACTTGGCACATTTTACAAAGCTCCAAAGAGACTTTGTTTCTGAACTGTCTGGAATGCTCGCAGGACAGGTGTCTGACGGGGTAAGAGACAAAGTTGCCTCGCAGCTCGCAACCCTAGAATTGATCTCCAATTCTTCCATGAGGTTGCTCTCACATGCAAGCGAAGGGGTGGCTAGAGCAGCGGGTGAAGTCTTAGTTATAAGACGCCATGCGTGGATGTGGCGGTCTGACTTCGCGGACCCTTTCCAGTCTTCCTTCCTGAACGCTCCAATCGAAGCATCTTCCCTTTTTGGCCCCAAGGTGAAAGACACCTTGGCCAAGTGCGAGAAGGATGGTAAGACCTGTCTGCCGTAGGTCTACGTTTTTCCAATCCACAACGTTCCTTTTCCAGGAACCAGAGGAGCGAAAAAATGTGGCACAAAAAAAATCTCAGGGTCCTTTCTATGCCACAGATGGAGATGATACCCCAGGGGCAGAGGGAGTAACAATTCTGGAATACGCCCTTACTGAAGTAGAGTAGGGCCCACGTAATCAGGGACTAGGGGATTCTTTATCTGGGCAGCCTTACCAGCGCTCCTGAAGAGCCGGCTGATTGCTTTCCTCTCGAAGCAGTTGGGGGCCGTTTCTCTCTGCACCACGCTGCCTGGCATTCAATAACTTCCAACCGTTGGGTGCAGAAGATTGTAACCAGAGGCTACACCATTCCCCTCATCACTTACCCAAAGCTTCCAACAAAACTTCCTGGGTTCCAACCAGTCAAAGAGAAGCAGCTGCGTAAATAAACAAGCTGTGTCAAAAGAGTCATTCAAATAGTACCACCAGACCAATGTGATTTTGGATTCTACTCCAGATTCTTTTTGGTGCCAGAAAAGACAGGGGAGGGGGCGGAGCCTAGATGGCCAACTGAGAGCAGTGAATTTTGAGAGCTCCATAAACTAGTATAATAATACAGGAAAATGTTATTATTTTTCAAGTTTAAAACGTCAGAAATCTATAGGTAAAGTACTAAACTACATAAATATCAATTTTGGTGGAACTATACAAAAATTTTCCTGTCAGGTAATTGGAGATATATTGAGTCACTGAATACGAACAACTCAAGTAATTCCCGTCCAGATGCTGCTTTGAAAAAATAACTGCAGTTGACATCTACGTTACAGGAACTATCTTTGAAGATGGATGGCTTTAAAAATGATTTAAAAAACCTCAAATTAAATTCTCAAAAACAGACTGATACTCTTGAGGAACTATTACAGCAGCACCATACAAAAATAACAAATATAGAGACTTCTCTAAATGACATTGAAGGGAGACTCAGAGAAAGAATTCCAGAAAGAATTTCTGCTTAAACAGAATACATGGCTTCTTAACAAAATAGATGACTTAGAAAACAGGGAAAGAAGAAACAACGGAAGGATCTTTGGTCTGCCTGAAAACACTGAAGGAGGAGACATTATTTCATTCTTAACTACTTGGACTCCTGAATTTTTAGACTTGAAAGAGGGACTTTTTAGAATTGAGAGAGTGCATAGAGCACTGAAGAAACCTGCTTCTAACTCAACAAGTACTCCACCTAGAGCCATAGTTATAACATTTCTTTCATTTCTGGACAAGGAACTATTATTAAAATCTGCTTGGAGAAAATCACCCTTAAAATACAATCAAAGCCTGATAAGGTATGGCAATGGTTATTCTTCCAGAATACTAGAGCAAAGGAAAAAAGTCTGACCAATAATAAAACTGTTGAAACAAAACAACATTAAAGCACAGCTGGCCTTTCCAGCCAAGATAAAACTTTTTGCCAATGAGATGAGAACTTTTAATGACTTAGAAGCTACTATAGTTATAACAACACAGTGTCTATCCCAGAAAAAAATGGCATGGATGGCCCCTACTCTTAAAAGAATAAAAGAAACAAATCCTTGGACTGATGCTAGAAAGAAGAAACAAAAATGATTCCAAGATAGCTGTCCCAAAAAATAATAACTCTTACAACTACATCTCTCAAAGTATCAACTGATATGGTACATCACTTGTCATCTGTTTTTATTTAAAAAAAAAAGAGGGTTTCTTAAACAGCTGAGAAACAGTAATGATTTATTCAGAATGTTCAGAGAGTCCAGTAATTCTTCACAAACAAAGGTAGGTTAAGATGGGTTACTATTTATATTATATATAAGCCAAACAAAGCAACATATAATACAAACATAGAAGTTTCTGTTCCCCTACTTGAACTCAATGAGTAATTATCTTGTTCATTTTTCGTATATTTTATTTATAATAATTTAAGTAATTAATTAACTAATTCAACAAGGTACCATTCGCCAGCGTTCAGACTCAAATGTAACAAATTAACATATATCATAGCAGTAACAATAGTGTGTTTTGAAAAACAAATTGCTGTCATGGAGACTAATGCCTTCAGTTAAAGTATGATTTAGAAATGTCTTGTATATCCTTGTTAAATAATAGTAGCAAGCTCTTAGTACAAATGTCATCATTATTCTGTCTAAATATAGTTATCAATTATGGCAGGTATTACAGCTACGAGTGCTGTTTGATCAATCCTGATATGGTGTGCGTGGATGCAGCCGTGTCTGACAGCTAGTACAAATGTCATTATTATTCTGTCTAAACATAGTTAATATCACTTATGGCAGGTATCATAGTGTCGAGTGCTGTTTGATCAAGCTTGACATGGTGTGTGTGGATGCAGCCGGGTCTGGCAGCTGTTGTATGTTGCCGTTTTCGTCTCTGCGCAGCTGTGGGTTGTGGCGTGTGATTGAGTTTTACTGATGCTTGCGTATTAGGAAGAAACATTTGGTGTTTTAGCCTGGATCCAGGGGAAGGGGGTGGGTAAAACTGTGATTTGGGATATTTTGTCAGAGAATAGTTTGTTTATACATCTGCTGACTGAGAGGTGGGAAGGCTGGAAGAATGTTTTCTCTTGTTGTGGCGGCTTGTTGGGAGGTTTTTTTTTTTTTTTAATCTGTTTGCTCTCCATTCTTTTCCAGGCTGCTGTCTTGCTGAAAGGGAGGGAATTTAGGCTTGAAGTTGCAGTGAAGTAAAGCTTTGCTTCAGGTGCATCGCGAGCCTCTGGTATGCAGTACACAGACACACTAACAGAAACCGACTCTCCCAGGTTGCTATGGTAACAGAGACAGAGTGATGATAATGCTTAACGGCTCTGAGGAGCCTCTGAGATGGTTTAAAAAAAAATATATATATATATATATATATATATATATATATATATATATATATATTTATAATAATAAAAGGGCTGTTTTAAACCGCATTTACACATACTGATGGTCTCCCAATACTTTAGCTTAAGTTGATTCTTGATAAAAAATAAATAACAATAAGCCCAATTTTATATTTAAAATGTATTTTGGTCCAAACGCATTAAGAACTTATGTAAGAGTCTAAGTCCGAGTTATTGTGAAAGACTAAGAGCACTTGGTCTTGTTCAATACCCTTTGCAGTGGTCTGGGAGGTGAGCTTGCTCGGATGTGTTGGGCATATGGGAATAGCTGATTCTAGGGGTTGCCGGGAAGTGCCGGAGAGCCATCAAATTTCCTTTGAGGAAATATCTGTGGGAATGGAAGGTGTGTTGAGTGGTTCACTGGCAGAGTGGCCACTGCATGGAACAGGCTGATAAATGGAACAGGACAAATATTGGTTTGGATATTTTACGAACAGCCTGGAAACGTAGCACATGAACTAGTGAATGGCATTCTGGCAAAACTGGATGGGCATTGTTGCCAGTGCTTGAAGTACTGATATGTGTGTATGTAAGTATGGAAATATACTTAACAAATAAGAAACTAGAAGGGGTCTCATAATTTAAAATCTATGGACTGTATAAACATGCTTGGAAGGAGCTAATAATAAGATTAAGCATTACAGCTTGTGGTCTCTCAAATAACTAAGCAACAGCCCAAAAAAAAAAAAACACAATAGTTATGTATGATCTTAGTAAATCTAGACGTAAAATATATAATTGTCATATAAAATGAAGCAGCCTGCTGAATTTAGATATTAAAGACAGGATTTAATAACATGGGCTTGTGTATAATAACACTACTGTCTTAACTTGTCATAAATGACATACACTACATTGAACATCAAGGGGAAGCATGATGATTTTCTTATGTAAGTAAATATGCATAACAAGTCATGTAATTGCTTTAACTTGAATTGTAGTTTTTGTAACCCATCCTGACCATATATATAATACTTAAGCAGTTACCAAGTTAACTAATGTTTTATGCACACCATCAAACTGACAAAGTTTTTCAAGGGAAGCAATAGAAGCCTGAACTAGGAATGTCACAGAATTTAACAATCACATTCTGAACAAATAGTGTTAAATTACAATAATTACTCGGTTTAACATTTGCTGATTATACAAAATAGAATGTTGCCATTTAAATCTAAAAACTTTCAGTATATGACATAAAATGGCAGTTTATGAATATGGAAAGGGAACTTGTAGTCATTAATCACAATAAGTGAATTTGTTGTTTTTAACCTATAATTTCACTCATTTTATAACAGGAAATGACAGATATGAAAAACCTTATGGGTAGGAAATGGGAAGAGGGATGCACTGATGATTAAAATGCACTAACTTTCATGAATGTTCACATAAAACAAACTTAATGCTTTAAGTACGTTAGCAACAAACAAAGTGATTACTTAAATGCTGGTAAACAATGAAATATAACTTCTGATATAGCCAGTAAAATACATTGTATTATAAACATTATATATAAATATTATCATCTGTTTATATTAAGTAATAAATTTTGAAAGACTTCATCAGTAAGGGTGAATATGTTAAATAACTGTGTGGTATAATCTTTTACTGAGGTTTTATATACGATACATCCTACTTTACTATGATTGAATTGCTTGTCATCTTTCATGTAAATATTAATTGCTTATACAATAAGTAGACATTTATATTGTATTAGAATTCTGTCTAATCTACAATAGTACTATATATGTTCAAAATGTAAATATTGCTTATTCCTGTTACAAATATTCTTCATATGATGCAATTTATGGTGCTTAGATGTTCTGGATTGTCAAGGTGTGAGTGATAATCTGATGGATTTAGGTTTATCCATCAGATTAGGAATGATTTTCATTACGTAGCTAGTGCAGGTCTTAGTTTTGTTAACATTTATTAATTTAAATTTATTTCACAAAAACATTTTTCGTATGCCTGACCAAAACATTTCTTTATTGGTAAACACTCAAAAGTACAAAACTGATAATTTCCTTTAAATGCTCAAACATATACATTATAGTTATCAGAGGAAAATGTTTAATAGTTACAATAAAATAAAAAATACATAGTCTAAATAACCTAAGATGGATTTAACTTTATTATCTTCAAATGCCAGTGGTTTAAACAATCCTAGCAAGAGATCAAATCTACTGAAATATTTAAAACTGAACAAAGCACAAATTGTCTTTCTTCAAGAAACTCATTTCAAAACAAATGGCAATTACAAATAGAATCCGAAGGAATGTATGATATTGGCACAATCCCCTTATAAAACCAGGACAAAAGGGGTAACAATTTTATGGAAAACAAATGTGGTTAACCCAGAAATCATTTATAAGTATGAAGATAATGAAGGCCTTATGGCATTAGTAATAGTTAAATATAGTAACAGAATACTGACCCTAGCCACTCTATACTGGTTCCCAGGCATTGCAACAGGAACTGTTAAACACTTGGATTTCATTTCCAATAATTATAAAGGCAACTTAATATTAGGAGGAGATTTTACTGTATATTTGATCTTTCTGAAACTAGAAATAAGACTGCTGTGTACATCTGCTGTATCAAAAGCTTTAAACAAGTGGGTAGAATCATTTCATCTTGTAGATGCTTTCAAATTTAAAGAAGATAAATCTTTGTTGTTTTCCCATCAAGATGGTACTCAAACTAGAATAGATAAATTATTTTCTGCCCATTACTTACACTCTAAAATAATTAATTTCACAATCATTCCCTTCCCCTATTCAGACCACAGTTCATTGATACGAAAACTTCAAAATGGGTACAAACCATTAATCTTTAACTCCAGAATTCCAGCATATATAACTAAAATTAAAAAGTTCAAACCCTGGTTATTATCTGAATTACAATTCTTCTTTGATATTAATTACACCACAGAGATAAATAAAATAATGATATGGGACTCATTAAAAGCTTACATATATGGTAAAACCCTAACTTGGTATTAAAAAAAATCAGACAATGGGATTCTGAATGTTTAGATCTACAATCCAAACTTTTGTCAGTAAAAGCTGAAGTAAATCAAAATCATTTGAAGATGAAAAAGAAATAAGTATTAAACAAATACAATGCAATTCTAACACATAAAACTAGTTTAGCTGTAGAAAAACGAAAAATTAATACCTTGCCCACTTCTCCCAAATATCTACATAATTTATCCACAAGAATCAAAATACAATCAAAAGCTAATAACATTAAAAGTATTTTCCATGAAAAGAAAGGGAAAAAATCTCTGATATAGGTGACATTCTTGATGCCTATAGAAATCACTGTATGGTACATTTCCAAAAAGAAAATATACATATTGATCAATTAAATTTGGATGAAAAATGTTCTAATATAAAAAAAAAAGAAAAATTAAAACTAGATCTGCATGCACCCATATCTTACAAAGAAATTACAGATGCAATAAAAGAGTAAACATAATAAAGCTCTAGGTATAAATGGCATAATTATGGAAATATATAAACTTTTTCCTTCAAAGATACTATCCCTCTTCCATAAAACTCTTAGAAATTCAGTTACAAGCTTTAATACCACCCTCTTTGGAGCTATTCCTTAATCACACCACTCCGAAAGGAAAACAAATCCCCAAACCTCTGTACCTCATATAAACCTATATCATTATTAAATAATGACTATAAGATATTTATGACAATATTAACTAACATAATGAAAGTACCACTATCCAAAACAATAAGTAATGATCAAACTGATTTATATATCATAGACACACATGTGACAATATTAAAAGGATAATTTCTCTTGTAGATTGTTAATAAAGAAAATAAACACGCATAATTGGTTCGGATGTAGAGAAAGCCTTTGAGTCCCTTAATTGGGAGTATTTATTCACAATCCTAATGCTATTTGAATTTCCTGCATCCTTTGTTCATCTCCTAAAGAATTTATATGCAAATAATTTAGCGTATGTCAAGTTAGGTCCTTTCACCTCTGAATCTGTACATATAACAAAAGGCACTAAACAGGGATGTCCCATGTCACTGATTCTGTTTGCTCTGGCTATTGAAATATAGGACGATTCCATTTGTAACCATATACAAATCAAAGAAATAGATGTTTATGAACAATCCAATTCTAAAGTAATTATATTTGCTGATGACATATTACTAAAATTATCTAATACAAAAGAGACATTAGAAGAATTAGATATATTAATTGACAAATTTCATGTGACTTCAGGACTCCATTTCAATAAATCAAAATCAAATGTTTTATTTCTAAATAAAAACTGCAGACTAAGGGGGAACACATCATAGGGAAACAAGAATCTACCCTACAATATGTAGGAATTGAGTTATACAAGGATAATAATGAATTAGTCTAAAAAAATTACAATAATATCATCAGTACAATTACAATCTCTGTGGAAAAATGGAACAAAATAATAACATTTGAAGATAGACTACAGTTAATAAAAATGGTTTTACTGCCCAAGATCCTATATATAGCCTTGGCAATACAACTGTTACCAGAAAGAAATATACTTAAAGAAATACATTCATGCCTAATAACATTTTTATGGTTTCCCAAAAGAAAAAGAATAGCTTTACTACATCATATCAGACCATGGAAACCGGGAGGATTAATCTTTCCTGATATAGAAACATATATAAAAGCATCAATATCTAAAACAATCCCAGATTGGATAAGGCCAAATTACTCTGCAAATTGGAAAGAGTTCTTACTTGTGATATCAATAAATTAATTTTATTTACAAAAAAATTTCAAATAACAGATAAAACCAATTTGCCATGGCACATATGTATTAGTATGCAATATAACATAACTAAACCCACTAAAATTCATATGATTAATTATTACATTGACTCATTTAGGGAAAATTATTAATGCAAACATAGATTTAAAAATCTGGTTTGATCTTTTAACACCATTTATAGTCACAAAGAACTTTCCACATAAAATAAATAGAGAAATTATTAATTCCTAGGAACAGAAAAGATTTGTTTGTTGGCTCCTATTTATCAAAGAACTAAAAGTTTTAGATGTGCAAGTAATGAAAACAACATACAATATTCCATAACAGGACTGTGTAACTTTACTGAGTATACTGTCATATTCGCAAGATTTAAGTAGAATAATTAAGAATTCTTCATTTAAAGAAATATCTAAGTTTACGAAATATATATATGAAATAAAATATAATGACTTTGATATGGAAAACGGTATTTCAAAATTTTGCAAAATATTGATAAACTATAAAACAACACCCAAAGCCTCATATTGGAAATATATAACAAAAGGACACTCAGTACATTTAACTGAGGATATTAAAACAAATATCTTAGCGATAAAATATACATCCTTTACATAATACTGGAAAGTTTTTAATTGGAAATGCTTGCACAGAACATTCTTAACCCCAGACAGAGTCAGTAAAATTAGCTCTTCCATAAAAGGAATATGTTAGAGATGTGAGCAAGTACACAATGCAGATTGGAACCACATTTTCTGAGTGTGTTAAAATTAAGCCATTTTGGAATGTTGTTAATAACTTTCTACAGCTTTATTTAATGCATCATTTTATTTAACGAAAGCTCTTGTATTATTAAATATGAACGAAGGTCCTCATTAGGTCAAACATGTATCTAGTATGGACTATACTTGCAATTTCAAGGAAGTGTATAACAAGAAGATGGAATACAAACACAATACCAACTTTAGAAGACTTCTGCAGCCTACCGAAGGCCACAGCATTATTGGAAATTAAAATTAAGGAGCTAAGAATTTATCCAAAGCCATTTATCAACAACCCTTTGGGGAAAAGTCTTATTGTTGACTGACACTGTACAATAATTGATCAGACACTCTGATAATAGATTGGACATACTTAAAAAAGTAACTGTATACATTTAAGATCTGTTTTAGTGTCAGGCTAATGTCAATAGTGTACATAGTTATTTAAGATGTTATGTATATATACTATGGAATTCATTCAGATGTATTTGAAAAATGAAAAAAATATTTTTTAGAAAAAAAAAGACAGGGGACTGGAGACCAATTCTGGATCTCAGCAATTTGAACAAGTCTGTTGCCCAAACGAAATTCCAGATGGTCATGGTTCAGCCCATTCTCCCTTTTCTATGGGAAGGTGATTGGATGTGCTTGATAGATCTCTGGGATGCGTATTACCACATCAAAATGAAAAAACACTCCAGGAGTCTACTACGCTCCTGGCTAGGAGCCAATCACTACCAATTTTGTGTCCTGCCGTTCAGACTCTCTACAGCCCCCAGAGTGTTCATAAAGTGCATGGCAGTGGTCACAGCTCACTTGAGACTGCAAGGATTCCGGGTGTTTCCATATTTGAACGATTTGCTCCTTACTGCCCCCACCAAGCATCTTCTGGTAGCTGCCCTGCAGTACACACTTTCCCTGGCGAGACTTTTGGGAATAACGATAAACTGGGAGGAATCCAGACTCAGTCCATAGAGTTCATTGGAGCAGTCTTCGACACCCGTTCTTGTCTGGTGTCTCTCCTAGTTCACAGACTTCAGAGATTGAGGCTCCAGCTCCAGGTGATACTCTGTCAAAACAAAGCCTCAGCAAGGGAGGTTCTTCAGCTTTTAGGATCCATGGCAGCTGCCATACTGATAGTGCCTCTTGGAAAACTACATATGCAAATACTTCAGTGGCTTCTGTGATCTCAATGGTTTCCAAATCACCACCCTCTATGCTTTCAGATTCCGATAACCAGTTGTTGCAAACCGGACCTTCTTTGGTGGATGAGGCTAGAGACAGATCTTTGGAGCTGCCCATTCCAGCCTCCCCAACCCAAGGCCATTGTGACCACGGATGCTTCCCTGATAGGGTGGGGGGGGGGCATTTTCAGGGAAAGACAGTCCAAGGCACATGGTCCACTGTGGAGGCCAACCTATTCAATCAGACAATGTCAGTAGTCTGGTATATCAACAAGCAAGGAAGAACAAAGTCGTATCCCCTGTGTTGAGAGGCCATGAGAATTCGGCAGTGGGCGATGGCTTCCAACCACTTTCTGATAGCAACTCATATCCCAGGGAATTCCAGCGTGATTGCAGACAAGTTGAGCAGATGTACTCTCCTTCCTCATGAGTGGTCCTTCAATCCCAACGTAGCGGCGAAAAGTTTCAGCAATTGGGGCCAGCCTTGCTGCGAATTATTCACCTGCCCATCAAACAACAAATGCAGCAGCTGTTTTGCCCTATTTCCCCCACAGGAGGAGTCCCCAAGGGATGCTCTGATTCATGATTGGTCCACGGGACTGCTATATGCCTGCCCCCCCATCCCTCTGATTACCCAATTCATAAAGAAAGCTATTCAGTTGAAATGCAAAGTGATCCTCATAGCCCATTTTTGGCCTCAACATGTTTGGTTCCCCTTTCTTCAGCCTCCTCTATTATGTCGACCCTGGATTCTGGACCCTTTTCCAGACTTACTTTCTCACCGTCAAGGGTTGAGTCACCCAAACCTATCCAGTCTCGAGCTGACAGCTTGATTTCTCCACTTCTGTTAGTCGCCAAGCAGGATAACCTCCCTCCCCTGTACATTACTTTATCCTGGCCTCACACAAACCATCCACCAGAAGACTAGACAAATGGAAGAGATTCTCTATTTGGTCTAAGAAAAGATGGCTAGACTCGTACTCGGCTCCAGTTACAGCAGTCTTAAAATATTTGTCAAACTTTTTCGAGGATGGAGCTGCAGCTTCTACCATACAAATGCATCTAGTGCTATTTCTTACTTTCATGATGGGTTTGATAATTCTCCCCCATCTCTCTTTGGTTATGCAAAACCTTTCTTAAAGGGATCTCGCACATTGGGCCTCCAATCAGACAACCTATAGAGCCATGGAAGCTCACATTAGTTCTTCAGTCTTTAACTCAACCTCCTTTTGAGCCTGCAGCAAAGTGTGACCTCAAATATTTATGTTGGAAGTCCCTTTTCCTGGTAGCCATCATGTCAGCCAGACGAATTTCGGAGCTTTATACATTAAAATGCCCTATTTAAACTTCCACAAGGACAGAGTATCACTCTGGACAAACCCATCTTTTCTCCGCAAAGTTATTTCATATTTTTCCATCAATCAGACCATTGACTTGCCAGTATTTTTCCCAAATTTTACTAATAAAAGTGAATACTGTCTACACTCTTTGGATGTACATAGACAACTGAGGTTTTATTTAGACAGAACCAAAGCAGTACGTAAAACTGACCAACTTTTCATTTCCTTCTTTGGACCTAGAATGGGAAATTCTGTCTCCAAGGTGACTTTATCTAAATGGCTAAGGGACTGCATACACTACATGTATTCACTTGCGAAAAAGCCTATACCACAGAATGTTAAAGCTTATTCTACCAGATCTATGGCAACTTCTGTAGCCTTCCATTCAAGAGCTTCTATGGATATTTGTGCAGCAGCCACATGGGCTAACCCCTACACTTTTACTAATCATTACAAATTGAATGTGATCTCCAGTGGAGAGCTGCCTTTGGCTCAGTGGTGCTCAGAAATGTTCTTCCATAAGGGTTGCCCAAGGAACAAAAGGTAGTTTGGGATCCTATCCCATCAGTGATGAATGGAAAGATTAACAACATCAGGTAAAGAAGTTATGTCTTACCATAGCGTTCCATCTGTGTTGTTGATCTTCTTTCATTCATCACTTCCTACCCTCCTTCCCCCTCCATAGGCTCCTGGGGGGGATACTTTGGGTCCAGGTGGAGAGTTAGGCCATTTGCACAAAAATGGCTTCTGCTTTACTAATACTGGGCAAACGTATCTGAGGTAACAGGAAGAAGAGCACTGTGGGTAAAAGCTTAGCTCGAGAGTTTTTTGGCTGGCGCGAGCTTGGTATTAGGCCGACTCTGTTCCAAGGGCTCTGAACCGAACCCATTAGTGATGAATGAAAGATCATCAACAACACAGGTGGAACATTATGGTAAGACATAACTTCATTTTTACCACCTTTATAGAATTATCACGTGTGACGTAGGCAACTTTACATTTATACAAAAGTAATCAAACTATATTAAGCTCACATTTACAAACATTATACTTTACATATTGCTATATGTCATATAACTTAAGCAGCATGTACATAAGTAAGTTCTTGGGTTCATAGGAAGTTACTAGGCTATTGGCCCTAGAGCATTTATAAGCCTAGCCATGTTATACCCTTATTTCCGTATTGACCAAGTTGTATGGTCTATATTTGCAGCATGAGTCTGTGATCAGCACCGACTGCCCTTATCTAAGAGGGACATAGATGATGACACCCCCGGGGTACATTTACAGTCTTCCATTCAGTTGTCTAAGTTGTGCTTAAATAGGGTCATTGAGGAACTCTGTTTTATGTGAACTGAGAGTTTGTTCCAGAGGAGTGGCAATCTCTGGGAGACTTATCTCTCTCCAGCATGCCGTGTTAAAGTCACTGTCTAGGTTAAGATACCTTGAATGAGTGAATTTTGTCCCATTTGACTTGCGGGTGTTCAGCATTTCCACTACGGCAGAGTCCAAGACTGCTTAGTAGGCCAAGAACAGGTCACCTTCAGCAGCCTGCAAGATACAGAGTGCAGTGACAGGACCTTCAGTATGTCTATGTAAGTCATGTGTTGAAGGCCCCAAATTTTCTTGGTGAAAAACCCCTGAGGTCTCTAGCCTCTGCAGGTGTCTGGTGAGGTATATACAGAGGGGAGCATTGTACTCTATTAGTGGTCTGATGAGGGATGAGTACAGGGGAGTTATAACATCCTTGGCTCTGGATGCGATGCCCTTACTTATGAGATGCGCAACATAGAAGGCTTTACTTACCACTGTGGACACATGGTGATCGAAGTTAAGATTGCTATCAAACTGCGTTTCCAAATCTCTCGCCACAGAGTTTGAGCTAAGGGGGGTGCTGTTAATATTGTAATTCGCAGGGTCTTCCCCTTAGCCGAAAGGGATGAGAACGCATTTTTTTTGCATTTAGTTTGTCTGTGGTTTTGGCATCAGTCATTTGTCTTCGTGAGCCCTTTTTTTTAGTATGTCGGCATTGTTGGGGGACTCGATGATTGCACCCAGTTTGCAGTCATTGGCGAACTTGGTAAGACACAGGCCATTTGTATTCTCCTGGACTTCTGAGAAAGATTTCAAACCATAGGGGACCCAGCACAGATCCTTGTGGTACACTACTAGTAACTGGTCTGCTGGTAGAGGTGGAATCCCCATCTTTGACTGCATGTGTTCTGTCGGTGAGCCAGTTGGCTACCCATCTAGAGATATATGGGTTAATTCCCAGTTGGGTGAGTTTCTCAATGATGCCTCAGTGGGGGTTGTGTCATAAGCCTTGGCTAAGTCAAGATGGGATGTATGTACTGTTTTGCCTTCATCCAGGGCTTTGATGACATTCTCGAAGAAGTCCACCAGGTTTAATAAGCATGATCTTCCCTTAACAAAGCCAGATTGGGTTGGCTTGAGAGTTTGAAGGTCACCTATGTCTTTGTTGATGAGGCCCATGATGATTCTGTCCATGGCCGTGCAGATAAGGCTGGTTAGGCCTATATGTCTATACTTCCCAGGGTCAGTTGATGGACCCCCTTTGTGCAAGGGAATTACTGTTGCTGTTTTCTACTTTGATGGGACAAAGCTAGTCATTAGACTGTGGTTGAACAGAGTTCCAAGTGGTTCTGCTAGGTCCTGATTTAGATCATTTAGTAGGCAGCCTGGGATATTATCCGTTCCCATAGAGGCTGTGTTTTTGGCCATGGAGAGTGAGATTATGACCTGCTCTTTAGAGATACTAGGTAGAGGACTGGTGACGGGTATCCTTTGTGGTATGTCTCGTGGGAACAGGACGGTGAAGTTTATGCCAAATCTGTCTACTAGCAGGTTGGTAATGTCCTCTGTCAGTATGAGTGGTACCGTCCACAACTAGTTTGGCACAAAGCTGGACCTTCCTTTTTAGGTTTCTGATTTAGCTAAAGAATGCTTTGTGATTATCTTTAGCTAGGAAGGTTAGTTTAGCTTCATAATTGTCTTTAGAGAACTTTACAAGATATCAAATTTGCTTGTTCAAGCTATGGAGGGTGTTCTTCCTCTGCTCAGTCAGTGCCCTCTTGTTCCTCTTATTTTATAACCTATTTATGCTTGATGTCCACCAGGGTGGCTTTTTTTTTTTTTTTTGAGGAAGTATATACATTTGTATAGGTGTTTATACAGGGCATTTGTATACACCTCTGTATAGGAGTCATTGTTGACAATGGTAGCGGGGGGGTTTGAAAATTTTCATCCTTTTTGCTCGGGGGGGGGGGGTGTCAGGTATGATCGTTACTTCGAACGAGACTGATGTATGATCAGACCTTACCAGGGAGGGCAGCACATGGGGGGGTAGTGTAAAGGTCCTCTGTGTTGGTGAGTACTAAGTCTAGGACATTTGAGTCACTTGTGGTGGGGGTGCAGACTATCTGTTCTAGAGCATTTGTATTAAAGTCCAGGAACCTTAGAGTAAGTGTGTTTGTGCTCATATATGACTCTCGGTCGCTGGAAATGTAGTTGAAATCATCCATGACCAAGGTGTTTGACTGTTAAGTGAGTGACTCAGGTTGGTCCAAGTAGGCAGAGTGGTTCTTATGGCTCATGGTTTGCAACCTATAGCTAACAGTGATATGAAAGGGAGTTTTACCTACAGTTAGTTGGACTTTGAGTAGCTCTAGGGAGTCGTACTGTTTGACCACTCTTGAGGTGTATTTGTCTTTAATGAAGATGGTTACACTTCCGCCTTTTGTTCTTTCACACTCTTATTGAGGTCTGAACGTGTGGAAGGCATTGCAGCCTTGCATGGCTGGGGTGTCTGCTGTGGTCTTGAACCATGTCTGTATGACTGCACAGACTTTGGCATCTTCTAAGGTAAAGAATGCTTTCAGTGAGTGCAGTTTCCGATTATTCAGTTCCTGACTTTTTTTTTTAAACAAGAAACTTTATTAAACCATCACTTA
Source organism: Protopterus annectens (assembly GCF_019279795.1). NCBI lineage: Eukaryota > Metazoa > Chordata > Ceratodontiformes > Protopteridae > Protopterus > Protopterus annectens. Next base: position 720,042,035 of record NC_056747.1, read on the forward strand.
CGACATAAGCTGTCATACATTTATGTAAATGAAAACAAACCACACTGACACAGTCCTAGTTGCAAGCATTTTATATCACAAACCATACTGATACACACTCCCAGTTGCAAACATTATACGTCACTTACGATCTACCCAGTCATTTTCAGTCAAACATAGCTCATTTAAGTCCTGCCTTCTTTTAAGCTCATTCCTCCCCTGTATGTATTGTTCCCACAATTTCCATTTTTCCTATGTACAGTAAACTCTGTTAACCAGCACCCATGGGGATTGGTAGATGCTGGATAATTGTAGTTTCAGGTTGCTTGAGAGTTACCATTAAAAAAGGCCCAACTAATACCATACCCTACATTTGTTTGGTTTGACTTTTTCTCAGGTTGGTGAGAGAGGGAATTTATTTATTCTTATCTTCCTTTTTAAAACTCTTGAAACTCTAAAAGCATAAGGTATGTTTCTATGGGGACGGGACAGAAAGTGCAACACATGAAAACTGTACTGTATTTCTTCGATATTTTTTTGCCGGTTGCTTGAGTTCCGGTTAACTGAGAGAGAGTACTGTAGTTTGCTCCTGTCTTTTTCTAAAGATTTCAATTCCAGTTATTTTATCTATGGTACTATATTCATTACTTTTAGTATAGTCTGTTTAGATTTTGATTTCCATTTTCTAGGTGTTGCCTTTCCGCCAACTTGCCGCACTCCCAGAAATTGTTCCCAGTTACCCGTTTCTTCCCCGTCACACCTCCAAAATTGCTCTGTACCGGAGGAAAAATTCTCTGGAGTCTACTTGGGGTGTAAAAATATCGATGTAAACATTTCCAAGAAAAAATCCTAAATTTTCTAGATTTTGTTGCGTATTTGGGAGACATACATATATCCTTCATTGTTTCTTTGTGAATTCCTTATCCAGTCTCTGTTCCCAATCCTTTCTAACCTCCTCCGATTGATTCTTGCAGTTATCATACAATATTTGATTGCTGTACTAATTATTCCTTTTTAATGGCAACTTCTGTTCTAGACTCTGCTAGTCTTTCATTTAGGATCCCCCTATTTCTTTCTCTTTGCCTAAACTTTCTGATATCAATCCTTGATAGGAAAGGCAATCCCTAGCCTGCAGTCCAAATAAATTCTTGACGTCTTCCCATTCTATCATTTTTCCCCTCTCTAGTTATTTGCTCCCAATACCTTGGTTCCTTTACCAGTTTTCTCCAATAAATGTCAGCCTCCTTTTGCCTATTCTGTGTATCCCTAATTGCAGTCATCCTTATCGGAGAATCTCCTTTCCCATTTCCGTGTTGGCCTAGTTCTTAGGATGCGTTCTGCTACTTTATAGATATAATAGTCTGCATGATTATTGTTATTCTCCTTAAAGGCCTGCATCCAAAATCCCAGTCTCTGCTTGTTTCTTGAGCTCTCCCCCTGTTTCTGCTATGTATAGGAGCCTTAACTGTGTAGCCCTGAAATATCCCTTCAAGTCAGATAATCCCAATCCACCCTGTTCTCCTGGAAGAATTATCTTATCCCACTTGATGCTTGCTGTCTTCCCCTCCCAGAGTCCTTCAGCTCTTTATTAATTGCTATCCCCAACTTATCCTCTGGTTAATAAAAATATGTCAGACCTGTATATAAGACTAAAGGACTAAGTTTAATTGCTTGTGTCATACTAGCCATATCCATATAACAATGGTTCCATTTTCTCAGTTTTTGTATCATCTTTTTAGTCTCTTCCCACATATCCTTATGCCAGGCCAGAATCATTTTTAATCCATACTCTTAAATATTTAATTTTATCATGTCCCCATAAATATGGATATTGCTGAACCAATTCATATGTGGGTACATAATTTACCACTATTGCCTTTTTTTAGCTTCATTAATTATGTATCACAAAAAGATTTGAAACCATCTGAAAATGTTCCACAACACTAATTTCTCTTTCTGATTTTGTCCAGTATAAAATAATATCGTCTGTAAATAGAGCCAGCTTTTCTCGACTACTATACCAGTTATATCTTTGAATTTCTGAGTCCGTTATTTTCTTTGCCACTGGTTCTAAATATAATACAGATAACAAAGGGGAAAGAGGACACCCCTGCTTGGTTCCTCTGTTCAAACAGAAATTATCAGAGTAGACCCCACCCCTTTAGGATGATATATGAGGGACTGGAGGCGAAAATTAATTAACCAGCTACCTTAATGGTTGACCACATTTTTTGTATAGTAATCCACTTGTTAGATGTGTTCTTTCCTGTTGCTACAACAGTTTTATTGAAAGTAGCATTTTTCTTGCACAGAGAACTACTAATGTGTCGTCCTGAAGGATTATTATTTTGATGAAGTATTAATATGCCTCAGTATAACAAATCAAGACAGCAATCTGGAAGAAGTGTGAAATGTAATGCAAGAAAAGAGTTGTATGTCACTTTAAATAAAACTTGCCTTAAATTCAAGAACAAGTGGTTGTACTTCGTTTGTACTGTGTTAGTAACATTTGAGGAAAGACCTCAGCACATTTCTTTAACATTCAGGCTATAAATAATTTCTTCCTTCTGCAATCACTGGTGAAAAGCCAACCAGATGTTCGTGTTTCACTGTTGCAGTCATTACACTAGGGTTATCCTGCTGGCAGGCTACCCGCAGTCGGCCTGAATTCCAAAGTCCTGGTCCGGCATCGGTTGCTGTCGCCTCTTCCCTGACGTCAGTGCACCAGGGGTATAAAAGATGCAGCCGACGCCATTTTCTCCAGTCTTTCTTGCCGCGCGGTGCCCGAAGCAAAAGCAGTTTGCAAGTGCCGGTCGGCCGACTCCTGAGATTTTCAAAATCAAATTTCAGATCCGAAGTCTTCAATAAAGCTAAGTACCCAGTTGGGGAAACTTTTTTCTTGCTCTAGACCGATGTCAGAAAAAGTTAACAATTGTATTTCTTGTGGGAAGCAAATATCTCATAAGGATTTCCACTCTTACTGTATTCCTTGCCTAGGCCCTGACCACGACGTTGCTAGTTGTCGGTTTTGTGCTAGATTTAACCAACGCACTATTAAGTGTCGGTACGATTTTGCTTTTCATTATTTTGGCAGAAGGTTTAACTACATAATGCCGTCGGAACAACCGATGACCGGAATTTATAAAAAACAAAGGATAAACACCAGGACAAAGCATCCGAGGTCGAAAACCGACGACGAAGCCTCTTCTAGGCCAGTTGCCAGTTCGCCAGTGCTCAGTGAGGCGCTTTCGCAGCCCCTGACTCTTGCTACCTCAGAGCCACAGGCTGCCTCCGACTCCCATGTGGAGACAGCTAGGCCTCTGGATACTCAAGGTATTGGCCCTTTGGAAATTAATCCCTCAGATGGGTCCGGAGCCGCTGAGCAGGCATCGGCTTCTGAGGGTGTCTTCAGACCTACACAACTGTGTATATAAAGCCTACTTCAGCATCCAGGACAAAGTCTAAAACAGTTTTAAAGACAAGGAAACCAGTACAGCATTCTCCAGGACAAACTTCTATGCCTAAGAAACAGATGCTCAAAATGGCCGAAGACCTAATTACTCTGATCAGGGGTTCCCATCCCCCTCCTGATAAGAGGCCTAGGCAAGACACTGAATATGATTCCTCTGATCAGGTTTCCATTTCCTCTGATTCCTCCTCTGATCAGGGATATTCTGTTCCTCCCTATGAGGATTCTGATGCTAAAGATTCTATTCCTTCAGCTTCTCCTCCTGAGGACTATTCTTTTGGGGAAACCCTGCATACCATGAAAGAGTATTTCCATTGGGAGAGCCAGGATTATTCCGAATCTAAGAAAAGACTTAGAGACTTTCTTTTACTTCCACAGCACAGGCCTCTTGTAATTCCCCCTGTTCTAGATATAGTGGATGATGTTTTCTCAGAGTCCGGCCTGTCTCCAGACTCTTTACCTCCTGCCCCTGTTAAGCCGGACAGATACTACAGGGTTCCAGACACCCATAAATTTCTTTACAAAAACCCTGCTGCTGACCCAGAAACTATCTCACAGGGTCCCAAAGGGGTTAAGGCTGCTTCTGCCAAAAACCCTGTCCCCTCGGACAATGATTCTAGGGCTTTGGACAGATGGGGGAAAAAAGTTTACACTTCTGCTACTTTGACTGTAAGGGCTTTAAATTGTCAGTTTCATATGCTCAAATATCAGCAATACTTAGTGTCTTTGTTAAAACAAAAAATGTTGACAAATTCTGAATGTACTGAGAACAAAGATTTGCAGGATTTATTGCATGCAGTTGAACAAGTGGGAAAACATACTTTGCATTGTGGCTATGATTCACTGGAGGCCTCGTGCAGGGCCGCTGTTACAGGTTCTGTTATTAGAAGGCATGCTTGGTTAAAGGAACAGAATCTGCCTGATCATGTTGAAGCAAAATTATTGGATGCTCCATTACAGCATGATACTTTGTTTGGTGTTAAGGCAGAGGAGGTGTTGAAGAAAATGGAGGATGAGGCAGAGGAGGTGTTAAAGAAAATGGAGGATAAGGCAAAATCTATACAGACAGTAAAGGATTTCTTACAGGTACAGCCACCCAGATTTAGCAGAAACTGGCCCTCTAAGAATTGGTCCTTTCCAGTGTCAGACAGACCACAAAGAGGCAGATTCAGACGCCGTAGAGGCAGGCAACAGCCCCAGGGCTCATACAGGTCCAAACAATGGGGTGCTTCTACCTCCAAAAGTGGAGAAGACAAATCACAACCATATAGAAAACAGTCCCAGTGACTTCCCTCTGCCAATGCCAAGCGCTTATTTTTTGGCAGCGCCCTTAGGGGGAAAGCTAGCACTTTTTTCACAAAACTGGCACAAGGTCACCCAGGACAAATGGGTCTTAAATATAGTTTCTCAGGGCTGCAGGTTCCACTTTCACACCCTTCCAAAGGCAAAAGGTATGCCAGACCTGCCACGCAATCAATGGCAAGAGGCACAAAAACAAGTTTCATCACTCGTGGACATAGGTGCTATTCAGCTAGTGCCACAACAAGAGCAGGGACAAGGATTTTACTCAAGACTTTTCTTAGTACCAATAAATGACAAAGCCTGGAGACCAATTCTGGACCTGTCTATTCTAAATACTTTTCTGGACGTCCCAAAATTCAAAATGTTGACTCTACAGCAGCTTCTGCCAGTGCTGGACAGTGGGAGGGATGGCATAATGGTTAAGGTGCCTACCTTATAAAGACAAGGTGCAGGGTTTGATTCTTACACGGGGGAAATAGCTAGTCTTCAAATGGCTGACAAGGGCAGTTAGCCTAGTACTAATCTATGAACCTGGACAAGAAGGCTTGGCTCGTAACTTTGGACCTCAAAGAGGCATACCTGCATGTCCCAGTCAGACAATCTTGCAGAAGATACCTCAGATTCATAGCTGGCTCAGTGCACTACCAATTCTCTGCACTGCCCTTTGGCTTATCTACTGTGCACAGGGTCTTCACAAAATGCCTGGCACCAGTAATTGCATTTTGCAGACAAAGAGGAATTCAAATGTACCCCTACTTGGACGACTGCCTGATTCAAGCAAAGGACAAAGATATTCTACTACATCATCTGGCGTTTGTAAAAAGATTACTAATTTGCCTAGGGTACACAGTAAACGAAAAGAAATCAAAACTAGTGCCCTCTCAAGAGATAATATTCCTGGGTGCAAGCTTAAATACAACTGCCCAGATGGCTTATCTCACGCCAGACAAACAAAGGCATCTGACATCTTACTTCAAAGATATGGCAACAAAGACCCAGTTATCTGCAAGAAAAATTCTGCAGGCTCTGGGCTACATGGCATCCTGCATTCTACTAATTCCATATGCAAGATTGCATATGAGGAAACTACAATGATATATAAAAATGTTTGGACTCAACATTGCCACAGCCTGGAAACGGTAATTACCCTTATTCCCTGCCTGCAACAGGAATTTCTGTGGTGGGCACAGGCCTGTCACCACAACAAGGGACAGCCATTCACCTTACCCACTGCCAGGCAGACACTAACAGATGCATCGGATTATGCCTGGGGGGGGAGGTGCACATGGCAGGGAAATGTATTCAGGGCACATGGCCCACAAACCAAATGCATCTTCATATCAATCAAAAAGAGATGCTAACTGTACAAAATGCCCTGACAGCTTCAAGGACCTACTTCATCCAGGACAACTACTGATAGACGGACAATACTACAGTCATGTGGTACATAAACAAGCAAGGGGGCACACTTTCCTACCCCCTCTGCAGGCAAGCCATGACTTTGTGGAACACAGCATTGACTTACCAAGTACATCTGCAAGCACAATTCCTGCCAGGAAAGACAAATACTTTGGCAGACGAACTAAGCAGAAACCTCATGGATCCTCACAAGTGGAGACTGGATCCACAAATCTTCAACATGATAACAGGGAAATGGGGATGCCCAGACATAGATCAGTTTGCCTCCCCTCACAACTGCCAGCTACAGAGATTCTGCTCTCGGACTTCTCACAAGCAAGCATGAAAAGTGGATGCCCTTTCACTCAGCTGGAAAGCCCTTACAGTGTATGCCTTCCCTCCTCTGCCTCTCCTCTCCAAGGTACTCCTAAAAGTCAGACAAGAGAAGCCAAAAATGATACTGATTGCTCCAGCCTGGCCACGCCAGCACCGGTACCCAGTCCTAAAGAGCTTGTCTCAAGGCCCAGCCTGGACGTTACCTCTAATACCTCATTTGCTGACCCAACAGAGATCAATCAGATCTTGCACAGCAAACTCAGAACCCTAAATCTGGCTGCATGGCGGATAATGTAATCATTCAAAACACACCTCTCTCTAAAGCAGTTATGGATGTTATTTTGGAGGCCAGGAGGCAGAAAAATGGAAAAGATTCTGTGCTTGGAACCAAGCGCAGGGAATTGACTCGCTAGAACCTAATATTCCTCAGATTTTGCAATACCTCGTTGAGATGCTGGACAAAGGCCTATCTTTCTTATCACTTAAGATCCATGCCTCTGCCATTCCAGCTCATTACAATATGGACCCACCTATTTTTTTCTCATCCACTGCTAAGACAGTTTCTCAGAGGGGCCAAAAACATAACACCTCCAAGAAGAGCTCCAATACCTACATGGGACCTCAACTTTGTCTTGGAAAAACTCACACTGCCTCCTTTTGAACCAGCCAATACAGCAGAGATAAAATCCTTGTCATGGAAAACCGCTCTTCTCCTAGCAGTAACTTCAGCAAGGAGAGTCTCAAAGTTACAGGCACTAATGGCTGTGGAACCGTTTATTATTTTCCATCAGGACAGGGTTTCTCTAAGGACAAACCCGACGTTTATGCCTAAGGTAGTGTCCAGCGTGGCTCTTAACCAAACCATACATTTGCCTACCTTTTATCCAAACCCACAGAATAAGGGGGAGAGACTTCTGCATACTTTGGACATACACAGACAGCTACGCTTTTACTTGGACAAGACTAAAGCCTTCAGAAAGACTGAGAAACTCTTAGTGGCATATGCTGCAGGTTCCCAAGGAAAAGCCATTTCAAAGCAGACTATTTCAAAATGAATAGGCCACTGCATTTGTTTCTGCTATTCACAACATGGCAAATCTGTGCCCAAGGGCATTAGTCCTCATTCTACCAGAGCAGCAGCTACTTCAGCAGCCTTCCTCAGAGGAGTACACCAACTAAGGATATTTTGGAGGCTGCAACATGGACTTCAGTGCACACTTTTACAAAGCACTACCATTTACCTCTCTACTCCAAATCCAGAGCAGGCTGTGCCACTGCAGTTCTGCAGGGCCTCATAGCCACTCCATACTCTATTTAGGCCCAGCCACCCAACCTCAGCTTTGAGATTCAACCCAAGTGTAATGACTGTAACAGTGAAACACGATGAACATAGTACAGTTGGGTACCTGCCATAAATGTAGATGTTAGAGTGTATTCACTGTTGCAGTCCAGGTTACCCTCCCACCATCCCCCTTTTTCTTTGCTGGGACTTATCTGTACCTCTCTATTCTATACAACCTATGTGGTGTATTTGCTTGTAGATGAAGGTTATGTGCATGCTTTTTTATGTTCATAATTTTTAAAGCCTACCCTTTTGGGGGCACCTGACATCTGGGGCAAGAAAAACTGAAGAAAATGGCATCGGCTGCATCTTTTATACCCCTGGCGCACTGACGTCAGGGAAGAGGCGACAGCTACTGACGCCGGACCAGGACTTTGGAATTCAGGCCGACTGCGGGTAGCCTGCCAGCAGGATAAACCTAGTGTAATGACTGCAACAGTGAATACATTCGAACATCTACATTTATGGTAGGTACACAACTGTACTTTCTATTTAGTGTCAGTTAACAGCTTCTGGATTTCACTGATATCTTTTACAGTTCAGGTAGAATATGGGGAAGAGTCTCACTGCTTGAAGGACTACAGATTATTGATCCTTACAAAAGCCTGCAGTTTAGCCACTTTCTTTGGCTGAAGTTCTGCAACTGCTGCTGGAGTATATGAAGAGAGACATCACTGAGCTCCCAGGCCTGAATAAGCATAGCATTGAACACCATTTTGCCTTCACCAAGGATAATGCCACAGTAAGAACAAAAGCTGAATGACTTTAATAATTGGCTTAGTTTCTGATATCATTCTAAGCGGGTGCAATATTTGTCAGCATGGGAGGAGATGGTCAACAGACCATGGTGCTTTGCCAGAGGTAGTCTGCACTTTTCCCTGTAGGCTTTTGAATATTGGCTGAAACATTGTCTTCTCCCATATTGCCTTTTTTAGGCAATGCCAAACTGCGAGTACTTCTGACATTGCAAATAAAAACCAAGAAGATCTAAGGGTATTACTGCTCAGTGCTAGCAGTCTAAACAAAAAACTCCACTCCCTAGAAGCTCTCTTCACCCTAGACAATGCTGACGTCTGTGTGGTCACTGAGACATGGTTTTATGCCACAGAGAGCACACTGACAGAAAAAGTTATAATGCCTTCCATACATTTAAACCAGCTAATACAGAGGGACTGAAGGTAGAGGTGTCTCGATTTTACATCAAAAATAAATGTACCTCAGTGCTAGTCAAACAGGACAATGTACTTGAGCTACTCCATGTTCAAATTACCATAGGGAAAAATCAGTACCACTTCTTTGCAGCCTATAGATCCCCCTCTATGACCCAGGAAACCCATACCATGTATTTAAACTTATTGGAAATCTTCACCATCCAACCCAATACCATATTCACGGATGACTATAATTATCCGATTATTAACTGGGAATCCTGTACAACACCAAACGTACAGGCACAGAGATTTCTGGATTTTGTAAACACAAACTCTGTGGACCAAATTGTCAATACACCAACCAGGAGTGCAACCTTACTGGATCTGGTCCTCTTTGAAGTAAAATAAAACCTGGACCCCCAGCTAACCGTGGAAAATTCAGGAACTGCTCTAAGGCTAACTTCCTGCTATTAAGTGATAACCTGGCAAAATTTGAAGCCCCCATAAACACTGAGAACACTGCTGCCTATGCAGAACTATTCACAGAAAACTTATACAAGCATGTTAATTACTGCATAGAGGCAGTTGTACCCACCAAGAAAAAAGTACAGAACTACCTAAAAAAACAAGCCACCCTGGTGAAATCACAAAGTCAATAGGCTGTATAACAAGAAGAATCTTAATCATAGCAGAAATTAGGAAATACAGCACCCAGCAGGATAAAAGCACTCTCATCAAACTAAATAGACATCTCAGAGGAGAAATAAAGTCTACCAAAAGCCAAACTCCCAGGCGAAGGACAACCACGAGGCATTATTTAGCTATGTCCATAACCTCCGAGGCAATACACAATTGTGTGCAGAGCTCATTGTAAATGGAGGGACCTATACTGATCCAGAAGATATAGCAAACTGACTGGCCGACAAATTCAGCTCCAACTTCAACCCTCTCTCCCCCTCAACCTTCCCTCAGGAAATACCATCAAATATAACTCTAACTGGTATCACTAGGGAGCAGGTCCATAATGCTCTCTCTAGGGCCATGAACACTGTATCAGTGGACCCAGACAATATCCCAGGATGTCTTCTAAATAGCATGAAACATGACCTATCAGGCCCTCTGGAATTGCTGTTTAACTGTAGCCTCCAAACAGGCTTCATGCCTCATGAGTGGATAACAACAACAGTAATACAGACCCATAAGTCTCACTAGTCTTACATGCAAAGCCATGGAAAGAGTTCTCATAGACGTGATCAGTAATGATATAGTAAACCTCCAGACACTGTACCCAACCCAGATTGGTTTCGTCAAGGGCAGGTCATGTCTACTCAACCTGGTGGACTTCATTGAGAAGGTCATCAAAGCAATGGATGAGGGAAAAATGGTTTACACTGCCTACTTTAACCTGAACAAGGCATTTGACACAATACCCAACTCAAGCATTGTTGACAAACTCAATAGGTTTGTTACAAACCCGTATGTCACCTGGAGGATAGCCAACTGGCTCACAGACAGGACCCAGGAAGTTAAATTGGGTAGTCCACCTCTACAAAGAGGCCAGTCACAAGTGGAGTCCTTGAGGGATCAGTCCTTGGACCACTCCTTTTTGGCATTTACTACTCTGAAGTCAAGGCCCATGTCACTGGCCTCTGGATGACTAAATTTGTAGATGATTGCAAATTAAGACCTGTCATTAAGTCCCACACTGGTACAAATGTACTCTTGGAAGGGCTGACACAGACAAATAACTGGTGTTGGAGCCATGGACTAAAACTAAATGTCAAGAAATGCATATCCTTCAGAAAGTCATCCATCCCTGGTAACTACCATATTGACAACACCCCCCCTTTGAGTTGACCCAGTAATCGGGGACTGGGGACATAAACAGACAGTAACCTAGCCTTTGACCATCATGTGTCTACAGCAGTGAGGAAATCATTCTGTGTTGCGTAACTTATAAACAAAGGTATGGCATCTAGGTCCAAGGAAGTAATTGTTCCACTGTATTCAGCATTAATCAGACCTATTATTGAGTACAGTGTGCCTTTTCGTATGTACCTAATCAGGCATATTCAACAAATGGAATGTCTGCAGAGGTTCCTCACTAAAAGATTACTGGGTATACGTAAAATGCCCTATCTCTGTATTCTGTCTCCTACAAGCTGTTAAGGGGAGAGCTATGTCTGGCATACAGGGCATTGTCAGAATCCATTCTGATGGACCTCCTGCATATCAGCAAAACAAACGGCATCAGAATTACCTATTGTTAAGACTTAAATTTTGTCTGCGATATAAGTAAGACCTGCTGGAGAAACTGGTATGTATCCCAGAGACTACCCTGTCTCTGGAACAGGCTCTCCCCATCCATGTGAAGCAGAGTTCCTCCCTAACCCAGTTCAAGTGCAACTGGCACAGTTGGTTGGGGAACAGGAAATTCATCCCTGACTTGGCACCTATGTCTCTAATGGTCACAGGCAATCTGTAAATGGTTCATCTCCCAGGCCCCTGCATGTAAATGTTTCATCTGCCAAGCCCCTGCTTACTATTATCAAGGGTACCAGAACTTGAATGAGATTTGGGATGCATGGCCAGACTTAAAAAGGCTCTTGTGGTCATTAGCCTAGTAAACAGCTATGAACCAAGGATTACCTTCCAGAAAACTTAAATGAACCAAGGATTACCTTCCAGAAAACTTAAAAGGACAAATTTAATTGCTTCTTCACCTGGAGCAATACTAATGGTATGTTCACACTCAGCACCCCAGTATCTGTAGTACTGTCCTACTTCTCTGAATGGTTCATCTCTAGATTAAGTTAGCCTAGTAGCTATTTCTAGTTTCTTCTATGAACATCCATCAAGTCTGTAAAAGTCTTCTAGACAGGAATATTTCATCTCAGCACCTCCATTTGTATCATGTATTTTATGCTTGAAAACAGACATTGTTACATTTCAGCTCACTGCTTTAATACACTTAAAATGTCTGAGCTAGAAAACACACTTTTTGGTGGTTATTGCCATGTCAAAGAGAATGTCTTTCTTGATGCCTTTTCAATCAAGCTGCTGCATCTCAGCTTCCATAAGGAATGAGAATGGTCCTTGGTGTATGTAATCTGCATCTGTGCTGAGAGTAACTGCAGAGTCAAATCTGAATCACTGTCAATTTTGCATTCTTTTTCTAATGTACCTCAAGCTGACTACCTCCTTCATTTTGTGGAGCTCTGATAATGGTTCAGATTTTGTATGGACAGAACAAAATCCTTCTGTAGAGATGATCATCTCTATGTCCTAGTCTTCCCCAGTGGGTAACTAAAGTGTATAGAACCACGCTCTTCAAACAGCTAGCTACCTCTGTTGAATTTTGTTGCACTAGAAGCCAGTGTGCAGAAGCCATGATGGCAATGTATATGGCTCATTGTGTTAAGGCTGTGACTGCACCTGCAGGATTCCTCTGCAATGTTTCCATAGTCATCATTTCTGGAATACCTATGTAGTCATCTCCAGATGCATCTGCCAGGTGTTGGACATGATAATACTGGTCTTGCTTTTCCTTTAGCATTACGGTCATCTGGAGTAAATGTTCATTATAGCAGCCATACAGGAGAATTTTCTAGAGAGTTTGCCGTACTGGTTACAGAAGATTGACCCAGTCTTATCAGATAGTAAAGTTATGTCCTTGCTGTAACAATAGATCTTATACAAGGTCTGTCCTCAGTAATATAACCCCCCAAACCTGCCTTATATGATGATTTTAATTTTTTTTGAGCTGTGCCTTCTCATCTCCTCTCTGCTTAATACTGTTCGCTGAAAAACTGGAGGCTGTGGGATTAATAATGCATGGTAGAAAGTAGGACTTTAGAAAGCCCTAATGCCTTTGAGTCATCATATATTCATGTATTGGTATATAGCTTTAATGTGAAGGAGCTGACTGCAGTTAAGTAGCATGGCATGTAATACATCCTTGTCCCTATAGAATTCGATTGTAGTACATCACTTTCTCCATCCACATTATTTATTAAGCTTCATGAAATTAAATGGTAGTCTTATGTTCCTGAGACGGAATAGATATATGGTGATACCACTGGTCTACAGTACACAAGTCACGAATTCAAAACATTTGTTCATGAATGAAAATTCAGGTGTACAACATCCAATCTACTGCCCTCAGTTTAATGGAAAAGTGGAGAGAACAATGTAAACGGTAAAGAATTTTATGAGATAGGGCTGTAGCAAAAGCTGTAACTATCATTGTCGTGCAGTTTTGAAATATAAGAATAGTATCTTTACCAGCCCAGCTATTAATGTCCAAAAGGTTAAAAAAAAAAAAAAACATTGTTTACCACTTCTGCTTTGCCTAAAAATTAACATAAGTTGAAAAAAATGCTAAATTGGCAGAGACGATTGGTACCGTGAAACTAAAGTTTAATAAAACAGCTATACCAAATCTTGTGTAGTTCCTATGAAATGCAACAAGATGCATTTAAAATAAAACACACACCAGATAAATATGTAAGGTCCAATATTGATAAAGAGGAGCAAACAGAATTGTCACAGGTAGTCCTGCTGCAAAAACAATAAGTAAAGATTGTCAGAATTGAGATGGTCAAGAATTGTACAGTCTTTTAAAGTTGTTTCTTCAGGTTGTGCGGCAGAAACTTTCTCAGAAATAAGACCAGATGCTCAGTGTAAACAATCATTTTAAATTGTGCAGATATTGAAGGCCGTTGAACAAACCAGATTTATGTGTGGTCTGTTTGAGAGTTAGAATTGGTTTTAAGACTAACAGTCTGCATTATTTTATGCAACATTTTTTAAATTTGAGGTTAGATTTTCATTTTAATACAAAAAGCCTATGATGTGGTTAGCATAAAGCTAAGATTAATTTTTAGTAATCAGTGTAATTTATTTGATAATTGAGTAGATGATCTGATCCTAAGACCTCTTCCAGCCACAACGTGGGCACAGAGGCATATAATTAAGTGTTGTCACTGAATCTGCAATGTACAAGCAGAGACGGAAAGATACAGATTTGTACATAGAGGAAAGCAGGAATGTATAGTTTCCACTGACTTAATTATCCACAATAAATAATCCAAGATTAAGATATTTAGGATGGTGCAACACAGTATATGTACTGTACCATAAAGATCTTTTTTGATAGTTTTGAGTTACAGTAGCGTATGGAGAATTCTTGCTGCTAGTTGGTGACTAAGTTAAGTGTAATTTTAAATGCATTCAGTATTTTGTTAATTTACAATGTGCAGTAGATAATCAAAAAATAAAATATATATGTGTGATATAAAATGCATTCACACTATTAAGAAATTATGTGCATATTCACAAGGTGCAGTAGATACAACTATGTGATTGAGAGGTAGTCTGACTCCAGGGAGAAAATAGCCTAGGGAGTGGTGTCCTTTGCCGGTTTGTGTAACAGACTGAATTAAAGAGGCTTATCAAAATGGTACGTGTCTACTCAACCTGGTGGACTTCTTTGAGAAGGTCATCAAAGCAATGGATGAGGGCAAAATGGTTTACACTGCCTACTTTAACCTGAACAAGGCATTTGACACAATACCCAACTCAAGCATTGTTGACAAACTCAAAAGGTTTGTTATAAACCCGTATGTCACCTGGAGGATAGCCAACTGGCTCACAGACAGGACTCAGGAAGTTAAAATTGGGGAGTCCACCTCTATAAAGAGACCAGTCACAAGTGGAGTCCTTCAGGGATCAGTCCTTGGACCACTCCTTTTTGGCATTTACTACTCTGAAGTCAAGGCCAATGTCACTGGCCTCTGGATGACTAAATTTGTAGATGATTGCAAATTAAGACCTGTCATTAAGTCCCACACTGGTACAAATGTTCTCTTGGAAGGGCTGACACAGACAAATAACTGGTGTTGGAGCCATGTACTAAAACTAAATATCAAGAAATGCATATCCTTCAGGAAGTCATCCATCCCTGGTAACTACCATATTGACAACACACCCCTTAGAGTTGACCCAGTAATCAGGGACTGGGGACATGCCTTTGACCATCATGTGTCTACAGCAGTGAGGAAATCATTCTGTGTTGCGTAACTTATAAACAAAGGTATGGCATCTAGGTCCAAGGAAGTAAATGTTCCACTGTATTCAGCATTAATCAGACCTATTATTGAGTACAGTGCGCCCTTTCGTATGTACCTAACCAGGCATATTCAACAAATGGAATGTCTGCAGAGGTTCCTCACTAAAAGATTACTGGGTATACATAAAATGTCCTATCTCTGTATTCTGTCTCCTACAGGCTGTTAAGGGGAGAGCTATGCCTGGCATACAGGGCATTGTCAGAATCCGTTCTGATGGACCTCCTGCATATCAGCAAAACAAACAGCACCAGAATTACCTATTCTTAAGACTTAAATCTTGTCTGTGATATAAATAAGACCTGCTGGACAAACTGGTATGTATCCCAGAGACTACCCTGTCTCTGGAACAGGCTCTCCCCATCCATGTGAAGCAGAGTTCCTCCCTAACCCAGTTCAAGTGCAACTGGCACAGTTGGTTGGGGAATGGGAAACTCATCCCTGGCTTGGCACCTATGTCTCTAATGGTCACAGGCAATCTGTAAATGGTTCATCTCCCAGGCCCCTGCGTGTAAATGTTTCATCTGCCAAGCCCCTGCTTACTCTTATCAAGGGTACCAGAACTTGAAAGAGATTTGGGATGCATGGCCAGACTTAAAAAGGCTCTTGTGGTCATTAGCCTAGTAAACACCTATGAACCAAGGATTACCTTCCAGAAAACTTAAATGAACCAAGGATTACCTTCCAGAAAACTTAAAAGGACAAATTTCATTGCTTCTTCACCTGGAGCAATACTAATGGTATGTTCACACTCAGCACCCCAGTATATGTAGTACTGTCCTACTTCTCTGAATGGTTCATCTCCAGATTAAGTTAGCCTAGTAGCTATTTCTAGTTTCTTCTCTGAACATCCATCAAGTCTGTAAAAGTCTTTTAGACAGGAATATTTCATCTCAGCACCTCCATTTGTGCCCCAGTTTCACTTTGTATCATGTATTTTATCCTTGAAAACAGACATTGTTACATTTCAGCTCACTGCTTTAATACACTTAAAATGTCTGAGCTGGAAAACACTTTTTGGTGGTTATTACCATGTCAGAGAATGTCTTTCTCGATGCCTTTTCAATCAAGCTGCTGCATCTCAGCTTTCATAAGGAGTGAGAATGGTCCTTGGTGTGTGTAATCTACATCTGTTCTAAGAGTAACTGCAGAGTCAAATCTGAATCACTGTCAGTTTTGCATTCTTTTTCTAATGTACCTCAAGCTGACTACCTCCTTCATTTTGTGGAGCTCTGCTAATGGTTCAGATTTTGTATGGACAGAACAAAATCCTTCTGTAGAGATGACCATCTCTGTGTCCTTGTCTTCCCCAGTGGGTAACTAAAGTGTATAGAACCACTCTCTTCAAACAGCTAGCCACCTTCTGTTGCACTAGATGTGCAGAAGCCATGATGGCAATGCATATGGCTCATTGTGTTAAGGCTGTGACTGCACCTGCAGGTTTCCTGTGCAATGTTTCCATAGTCATCATTTCTGGAATACCTATGTAGTCCTCTCCAAATACATCTGCCAGGTGTTAGACATGATAATACTGGTCATGCTTTTCCTTCAGGATTACAGTAATCTGGAGTAAATGTTCATTATAGCAGCCATACAGGAGACTTTTCTAGAGAGTTTGCCATACTGGTTACAGACGATTGACCCAGTCTTATCAGATAGTAAAGTTATGTCCTTGCTGTAACAATAGATCTTATAAAAGGTCTGTCCTCAGTAATATAACCCCCCCAAACCTGCCTTATATGATGATTTTAATTTTTTTTGAGCTGTGCCTTCTCATCTCCTCTTTGCTTAATACTGTTCGCTGAAAAACTGGAGGCTGTGGGATTAATAATGCATGGTAGAAAGTAGGACTTTAGAAAGCCCTCATGCCTTTGAGTCATCATATATTCATGTATTGGTATATAGCTTTAATGTGAAGGAGCTGACTGCAGTTGAGTAGCATGGCATGTAATACATCCTTGTCCCTCTAGAATTCGATTGTAGTACATCACTTTCTCCATCCACATTATTTATTAAGCTTCATGAAATTAAATGGTAGTCTTATATTCCTGAGATGGAATAGATATATGGTGATACCACTGGTCTACAGTACACAAGTCACGAATTCAAAACATTTGTTCATGAATGAAAATTCAGGTGTACAACATCCAATCTACTGCCCTCAGTTTAATGGAAAAGTGGAGAGAACAATGTAAACAGTAAAGAATTTTATGAGATAGGGCTGTAGCAAAAGCTATAACTATCATTGTAGTGCAGTTTTGAAATATAAGAATAGTATATTTACCAGCCCAGCTATTAATGTCCAAAAGGTTAAAAAAAAAAACATCTTGTTTACCACTTCTACTTTGCCTAAAAATTAACATAAGTTGAAAAAAATGCTAAATTGGCAGAGACGATTGATATCGTGAAACTAAAGTTTAATAAAACAGCTATACCAAATATTGTGTAGTTCCTAGGAAATGCAGTAAGATGCATTTAAAATGAAAACACACACCAGAAAAATATGTAAGGTCTAATACTGATAAAGAGGAGCAAACCAGAATTGTCACAGGTAGTCCTGCTGCAAAAACAATAAGTAAAGATTGTCAGAATTGTGATGGTCAAGAATTGTACAGTCTTTTAAAGTTGTTTCTTCAGGTTGTGCAGCAGAAACTTTCTCAGAAATAAGACCAGATGCTCAGTGTAAACAATCATTTTTAAATTGTGCAGATATTGAAGGCCGTTGAACAAACCAGATTTATGTGTGGTCTGTTTGAGAGTTAGAATTGGTTTTAAGACTAACAATCTGCATTATTTTATGCAACATTTTTTAAATTTGAGGTTAGATTTTCATTTTAATACAAAAAGCCTATAATGTGGTTAGCATAAAGCTAAGATTAATTTTTAGTAATCAGTGTAATTTATTTGATGATTGGGTAGATGATCTGATCCTAAGACCTCTTCCAGCCACAACGTGGGCACAGAGGCATATAATTAAGTGTTGTCACTGAATCTGCAATGTACAAGCAGAGACGGAAAGATACAGATTTGTACATAGAGGAAAGCAGGAATGTATAGTTTCCACTGACTTAATTATCCACAGTAAATAATCCAAGATTAAGATATTTAGGATGGTGCAACACAGTATATGTACTGTAC
Source organism: Protopterus annectens (assembly GCF_019279795.1). Classification (NCBI taxonomy): domain Eukaryota; kingdom Metazoa; phylum Chordata; order Ceratodontiformes; family Protopteridae; genus Protopterus; species Protopterus annectens. The sequence continues at coordinate 720,060,278 of NC_056747.1, forward strand.
CATAAAGATCTTTTTTGATAGTTTTGAGTTACAGTAGCATATGGAGAATTCTTGCAGCTAGTTGGTGACAAAGTTACGTGTCATTTTAAATGCATTCAGTCTTTTGTTAATTTACAATGTGCAGTAGATAATCAAAAAATAAAATATATATGTGTGATATAAAATGCATTCACACTATTAAGAAATTATGTGCATATTCACAAGGTGCAGTAGATAGATGTGATTGAGAGGTAGTCTGACTCCAGGGAGAAAATAGCCTAGGGAGTGGTGTCCTTTGCCGGTTTGTGTAACAGACTGAGTTAGAGGTTTATCAAATGGTACGTGGCTAAACTTTTTTGCAGTGGACTATGTACATATTTACAATGTACAGTTTTAGAAAAGTCAGGTACAATATAGTAGTTTAAAACTGTATTGAATCTAGAGATAAGCGACAATGCATGTTAATTAAAATACACATTAATGTACGTGTATTATTACATCTAGTGTGGATGTATATATATTTTAGCTTTAGTGCTAATAAAGCTAAATAGTTAGCTACATTGGTATAGGATGTCATGTGGTCACTCTTGTTTCTTCTATATTCATGTGGAATATAGACCTAATGGTGGTTTTAGACCATGTCAGCTATGATAAACACATAATTTTCATTTTTGTAACACTGAGTGTATATGCATTTAATGGTGTAAAATTAAGTTTGCATCATTGGCATCTGTTTGATGTTAATTTTAATGTAGTGTTTGAGGGTACCATTACATGTGAAGTGCACTATTATGTAGTTCTCTAAGCAGATTAGAATGCTTCCATTATTGTTTTTTTTTAAGGCCTGAATTCTGTTCCTGTTGTTATGTACAGTTTTCATTTCCCACACCATGCTCTAATTGATTAATGGTTTCACTAGCTTCTGGACATGTTATTTTTATTTGTTTTTGAGATGAGTATTTCTGGTTATGCTGGCAGGATGACAGAGGCATAGGGATAACATGTAAAGTGAAATTTTTAGTATTTCCTGCATCAGGATTTTTGTACAAGTTACAATCACAGGGAGCTTGTAATGTGTAGTGGTAGAAGGAAAATGTTTGGATTATACATGTAACATTTTTGAATCGGGTAATTTGTTTTAACATTCACTGTCATAATCGGTCTTCAAGTATTTTGTTTCACTTCAGGAACCATGGAGTACATTTGGTTCCTGTTACTCTTGTGCTAAAGAATGCTTAGGTGTCGTATTGTCCACTGTATCATGAAGTGGGAAGGCAGTTATGGTTAGTTCACCTTGCAATGTACAGTTAAGTTGTTGCAAAAGAAATGATTATGTTGGGGTGGGTGATAGTCTGACTGATATACTCACAAATATAAAAACAAAGATGTGCATTGTGATGCAAAAAATAAATAAATAACCCTTTCCAGTATGGACAGAAAATTGGGCAAAATGACCTTCAGTAAATGTTGACAAAACATTGTGATGGGCTATATGCTTGATGTACAATTACATCTTGGCAAGACCTCTTATAAGAAATAATATGTGTGGATGATTTGCTAGAGTGTTATGTATGACATCATAGCATCATGGTTCTGTATGACATCGTAGCATCATGGTTCAGTATCTTCCAAACAAAGGCATCTTTGGTATGATTTTACTTGAAGCTAAAGACATTTTAGCAATTGATCTGTTATGACTTTAAGGTGAAGGAATTTTTATTTACTAGGCCATATGGTATTTTTGTCATTCTGATCTGATGCTATCCTAGTCACCATTTATCACATATGGTTCCAGGATCTTACATGGGATTCGAGCCGGCAACACTTAGACAACAGCTTAGCTCAAGCTCCTGCACTCCCATACAGCTTGGCTGTCCTATAACCCATTTGCCATGCTTGAATACAGACGCAGATTGCTCAGCTCCTCCAGTGTAGACAAAGTAGGTTATCTTTTTAGGGCTTCTTCCTTAGTCTTTCTGGGTGTTTTAGTCTCTTAGTGTACTTCAGGTTTTCTGCGTGTTGTATCCATCACTGTTCTACCCCTCCCTTTTGTGTGCCATTTGATGTCCTTTCTACTATCTTTTCAGTTGTAAAGTTTGTGTAGGAATTTCTTTCTTAGGATTTAAATTTTCAGTAGTTAGGTTTTTGTGTGTGGGACAGACTTTCAGTTCAACTATTGCTGGTTTCAAGACTTTGGACTGGGGGTTGTGTTTTGGCTAGGTTAAAATGTCCGAGAAGCCTTCAGGATTTAAGAGGTGCTCTTCGTGTGCCAGAAGATGCCTGCCTCTGACTCGCATGAGGTGTGCCTTCACTGCCTCGGTGCCGACTACCTGGAGGTTGAATGTGCCATTTGAGCCGCATTCAACCTCAGGGCCTGGTCGAGCACCGAAATAAACTTCTTCTCAAAGTAATGGTTCAGGGTGGTCCCTTGGTCAAGGAGCCTTTGACCAAGCCAGGCCTCTCTGACCACAAGAGAAAAGCACCCTCTTCCTCCTCTTCTGGGGAGGTCTCTGGTAAAAAGCTTAGGCTGTCTGATCCCAGATCCCCGGATACCAACTCCAGCCTTAGCAGGGTCTGATCTGAAGCCCTTCAGAAAGTCAAAGCCTGGATCCAAGGCCTCCGGTCCAAGTTCTTCGGATCCGGGGGTCTATGAGTCGACTCCCAGATCGAAGACCTCCAGATTGAGGCCTTCAGATCCGAGTCGGAACAGACCTGTAACTGATCCAATCCTGTTGGAACCAAGTGGTTCGAGAGCCCTGCCTTCAGATCCTTCTGTTTCCTCAGATCTGATATGGTCGGATCAGAGACCCGTGTTGGATCCTATTGTTGAGGACCTTCCCTCGGATCCTTCAGGAGGGGATTGTTTGTTTACCCCTCCGTGAAGGAGTTATTCCCCGGCCCGTCTAAGAAGGCCCTCAGGGTCCAGGCACGGGTTTCCAGCTGGTTCCTATATTTCCTCCAGATCTTCCAGGAGCATCCTTCCTTCCGATATGGACAGGATGATGCGGTTCTTCTTGAAAGCTCAAATAGAATTTGGGCTTTTGGCTTCCCCAGCCTATTGGACTAGGGAGCCTTCTCCTTCTCCCGGGTTATTTTCTTAACCGATCCCACAGGATTTGGACTTAAGGAAGCCGGTGCGCTGCGCGGAGGTGGTGGGGGTTCCTGGGGCACCCTTTGTCCCTACCCCATTAAAGTCTATGGCTGGTTCTACTCTCCCTCCTGTGTAGGGCCACCGGTTTGGATTGTTGCCCCGGAGTCCGTGGGGTTAGGTTTGGGTCCAGGCCTTTATGACCACTGTCTGCCCCTTAGTGCTTCGGCTCTTGATAGTTCTGATCCGGCCTTATCCAGAGAGTTGGAGGTCCTAGCTGGATCTGATCCTTCCTCCCTTGTGTTGTCTACGGGAGAGGGAAGGAGGTGCTTCGCCCAGTCCTTCCTCTTTCCAGGTGGTGGAAAGATCTCCCTCTGTCAGAGTAGCATTCCCTGCTCGCCAGGCTCCATCCCAGCCTCAGATTTTGAGCAGACCCTCTCATCCTGCTCCTGGTCAAGCCCATTCGATCTAGCCTCTGGGAGGAGTTACCCCTGTCATGGTCCCCGCCTCTTCTTAGTCTTCCCCAAAGCCTCCCTCAGAGGAAATACCTTAGAAGAGGACATGTAAGAGGAGACATCTTGACTCCCCAATGGAGTGTCTCACAGAGGACATGGACATCGATAAAGGGGATGATCCCCAAGGTTGCTGCCCGATTTATGTCTCCTTTGGAGACATCCTGAAGATCCTTAAGGCCAAGGGCGGTTGGTCTCCCCAGCCCCCAACCTCAGAGGAAGATGTGTTTCTGGAGGCTTTCGGTATGGGCCCATCTACTTCTTGGGTGTCACCTCCGCTGTCCCCATGGATTAATCTCATTGCCAGTAGGGCACGGAAAGAACCGGACACAGTGGAGCCGGTGCCCAAGAGAGTGGATACATTTTTTAGTCCCCCTTCCCACAAAACTTTTTGTTTCAAGGCAGTTCCAGTTGATGCGATTGTGGTAGCTGCCTCCACCAAGAAAGGGCTGGCAGAACAGAGTTCATCTGTCCATCCTCCTAATCGCTAGTCGACAGCAATTGACAGATTCAGAAAGCAGGTGTTCGCATTGGCTTTGTTCAGCCTGCATGCCTTAAATTACCTCACACACTTTACCCGTCTTCAGAGGGATTTGATCAAGGAGTTTGCCACTTCCCTGTCGGAGTCCATACCGGGGGAGGACTTTGACTGTTTTTCCCAAGCTTGCCACTCTCATGTCTATAGCTAATTCGTCCATGCGGCTGATATCCAACACTGCAGAGAGTACCTCATGGGCAGCGGGCACAGAGATCACCATCAGGCATCCTGCCTGGCTTTGCTTATGTGGGTTTACAGAGGGCTTTAAGGCATCGTTTACCAATGCTCCCTTTGATGGTTCAACCCTCTTTGGACCATCCGTAAAGGGAACTTTAACCCGCAGTGAGCAATAAGGGAAGACACTGTTGGCCGTAGGGATCAAGTTCTCTACCCCAAAAAGGCCCTTTTCAAGACCCAATGGGAGAGTAAGAAGATTTGGTTCCATGAGTCACAGTCTTCCTTTCAGGAAGCTCAAGAAGATTCTACTTCCAGGGGTCGGGGGAGAGGTTCCAATGGTCGACGTCGCCCTAGGGGCAGAGGTGGCCTGCAAAACCAGGGCTCCAGGGAACCCTTCTCTGAGAAGTCTTTTCAGCTCTCCTGAAGCATTGCCGGACTGTCCCTCCTTGGAGGGCAGCCAGGGGCCATTTATCTTTACACCCTTCAGCCTGGGTAAACATCACAACTGATCAATGGGTGCTAAGAATTATGTCCAGGGGGCTACTATATTCCCTTTTCTGACCTCCTGCCAAGAAGCAGAACTCTCCCCGACGTGCCACCCAGTCAGAGAGAATTAACCTGTGTAGAAGTGACCAACCTCATTCTATAAAGAGCCATCCAAAAGGTCCCCACAGGACAGAGAGGATCTGGAACTTACTTCTGCTTCTTTTTGGTACCCAAGAAAACAGGGGACCTGCGTCCAATTCTGGACCTCAGTCAGTTAAATCTCTTAGTCAAGAAGTCGAAGTTTCGGATGGTCACTGTGCAGTCGATTGTGCCCCTTCTGCATAAGAACAACTGGATGTGCTCTGTGGATCTTCAGGGCACATGCTATCATATCAAAATAGACAGGTGATCCAGGAGGTTTCTTTGCTTCCGCATAGGAGCCAGTCACTTTCAGTTCAAAGCCCTGCCCTTTGGACTCATCACAGCCCCCCGGGTGTTCACCAAGTGTATAGCAGTGGTGGCAGCTCATCTCAGCCTGCAGGGATTCCAGGTGTTTCCCTACCTCTACGATTGGCTCCTCACAGCTCTCACACAGCATCAGCTGGTAGAGACCACAGTTTCTTCCTTGTCTTTTCGATCAGCTTGGAATGACAGTGAATCTTGCAAGACTTTTTTGACCTCATCTCAACAGCTGGAGTTCATTGGCACTCAGTTGGACGCCATTTCAGAGATTGCAGCTTTTCCCCTCTGACAAGTGCTTCTTATCTGGTCTTATGTACAATCCCTTCTGGAGCAAACTCATCCTCCAGCGTCACTCATTCTGAGAGCCTTAGGTTCAATGGCAGCTTTAATTTATTTGGTTCCACTGGCCAGGTACTACATGAGAGTTCTGCAGTGGACCCTGGCATTTCAGTGGTCCTCTTTTTCATCCTCTGTTAGTTCATATGCAGCTCAGTCCAATATACCAAAGACATCTGTGTGGTGGATGCACTCTCCAGACCTTGTAGTGGGCAGGTCTTTTTCTCCCCCCTGCTCCGGCAGCCACGGTGGCCATGGACTCTTCCCTCCAAGGGTGGGAGTGGCATTTCCGGGGGAAGACTGTCCAAGGGACGTGGTCCCAGTCAGAGACCAAACTGCACATCAATGTTCTGGAGCTGAGAGCAGTCTTTATGTTACAGGCCTTTCAGGACTGCTTCCTATAGGGACAATAACAGTGCACACAGACAAACATGGCTGTTGTGTGGTACATAAACAAACAAGGGAGCACATGTACTTGTCTGCTTTGTTGGGAGGCCATGACGGTTTGGGAGTGGGCGATGTCCTCGGGGTGCTTTCTTCTTGCAACGCATATTCCCAGAGCATCCAGTGTGCAGGCAGACCAGCTGAGCAGGGCTATTCTGACCCTGCACGAATGGTCCCTGAATCTGCTAGTGGCGAAACAGATCTTCCGTTGGTGGGGCCAACCGAGCTGCAATCTGTTTGCTTCCCATCTCAACCACAAATGCAGCAGCTACTTCTCCCTGACCCCCCAGAGGTGAAGTCCCCCGGGACGCTCTGACTCATGATTGGCCTCCTGGTTGTCTTTATGCCTTCCCTCCATTACCACTAATTCTGAGAGTTCTTCAGAAAGCAAGACGCTGCAGGACGCAGTTATGTACTTGCTATATAACTTGGTATCTGTGTTATCCGTAGTCACCATTCATCATGATCCCACCTTCCTTTCCTCCTTCCTGATGGATTGGCAGGATATTAGTTGGACCTCTTCTAGTGGTAGGTTTACTCTTGTCTTCTTTCTCCAGGGCAAACTCGATCTGTGGGGTTAGAGGGCAGCAGAGCATTATGGGATGAGAGGAGTTTGAGCTAAGCTGTTGTCGGCTCGCATCTGATTTGTGATCCTGGACCCATATGCGATGAACTGTGACTACAGATAACACAGATACGTAGTTATGGTAAGTACATAACTATTATTATGTTAGTGTGTGGCAACATAGCATAGTCTGGTTTCTGAATCTGTCAAGTTCAGCCTTGGCAAAGGGATTGGCCATTCATGTATGATGCAGCAGTCACTCCTCCCAACCCCTTGGCCTTTGATTGAGCAATGCAAGCTTGTCCAACCCACAGTTTGTTTATAGTCCAACCCATCAGAGGCTTCCCAATAGCCCATTGAGCTTGTAGAAAGTAATCTATTTTTTCTTGTAACTAGGAATCGTGGGATACAATAATTCATAATTCAGAGATGAAAATATCAAAGCTATTCTATCAGCTTGGTGGGTTGTTAGTACATATTAAAAGTCAGTGGTGCGTTATTTTCAAATGTGGGTGGTTGTACAGTAAAAGGGGGTACGTTTATGGGGTTGCAGTGAGCATCTTTTGCAGATAAGATTTTACTTTTTTAATCATGTATTTTTTTTAATTCTTAGCAGGTAACTGAATATCTGTGGGCAGTGGAAACAGTGTACACAATTCTCAGCATCATGTATTCATAACATTTTCTTTAAAAAGCTTGTCATGTCCATCATTGTAGTGGTTGTGGAGAATGCTTTTGCAACAAGTTGAAGTACATTGCTGTGGTAATGATTTTTTTTTCATTTCTTGCTGATCAGCAGAAATGGCAGCTTGTTAGAGATGCACTCTGTGGATGAAAGCATAGTGCATTTACAATATTTCAAGTAAAAATGACAAAATATGTTGCAGTTGCCATTTTTTCTTTCACTTTCCTCACAGTTTAATGGAGCACACTAAGTGGCTATATATTTGGGGGTATGGTGGTTTACTGCCTGTAAAAAAAAAAACATGGATGCTTGCAAGATCATTGTTAAACAATTATCGATTCACATATACCTTGTTTAAAAGGCAGTATATGTGTCTGAGAGAAACCAGTTTAAATACATTGCTTTGGCCATTATTCCTTTCAGTTTTGTTGCAGTCAGATCTCAAAGATGATATGATAGTTGGCACAGAATATTAAGGCTGTGAGCTGTTAACAAGCTACTTCCTGTAGTGCAAGATTTGATTTAGTTAGTCTTCATTTGCTTACTATGTGACCCTGAGCAAGTCGCTTAACCAGACAGCGCTCTGGGGAAATTGAAAGTTTGGATTAGGTTCCTTAATGGTCTCCTGGACTGAGTGCTTTGTAACTACTTATGATATAGCTTGAGGCAGTGTTTGGGTTTTGACAGCAACAACTTTAACTCTAATGTGTCACTATGCCTAAAAAATATACAGGATGTGGCTGTTTATCTTGATATGGGAGTTCAGAATTGTATAGAATGTGGCTGTCTCTTTTTGTGGTGGGGCAGATTTTGTGTGAAATTAAATGGTAATTATATGACTACTGTTAAATATCCATCAATATAGCTTTGAGGAGGTCAGTGTAAGCCTGTAAAGGCAACAAACTGAAGTGCATCACTTTGGTCATTACACACAGTCAAAGATGAGGTACTGTTTCAGAAGGAAGAGACTGTAGTGTCCCACTATAGGTATGAAAACAGCAGAAGTTTGTATTTTGTTTTATTTGTAAAATACAAGGAAAAAACAACCCATATTTTGGCTTTCAGTTTAAACTTTGTGTTAAAATTTCACATCTTATATAAACCAATTATTTTCAGAGTTGGTTCACATCAAATATAAACTTTTTCTTACAGGGAAAATGTATAACTCATAACATCATTAATGTATTTTGGCCAGTCTGATGCAGACATAAGGTACCTATTTGCAGTGACAATGACCTGCGTTCAGGGACAGCCTTCAGCCACCTGTAGGGCCTACTGGAAGGATGAAGCAGCCAAGCGCCCGCACTCCTCTCCTGTGAGGAGGGTTTAGCAAAACCTAGAGCCTGTCTCATCTCTTCTGATGGTGATCATGAGCCTCAGAGGTCATCTGTTCAGATTACTGGGGGCAGTAATGATACCTCTGATATCATTGCAGTAACCACCTTCTAAAGTAGGGACTTTGACCAGCTGCAGTAAAGATGATGGCTCCTTCATCAATACATGCAACTCCCTGATGGCTCCCCTGCTCCCTGGAGTTACAAATGAGTCACTGTCAAAGTTAACTTCCCAAGGCGTTGGAGAGATTACTAATCAAAGGGGGTCACACCAGCAGGTACCTAGAACACCCTGAGGATTTAGGGACTGGGCAGTCTGGAGAACAGACTTGAGTGCTGTATGGTGCTAGGATGGAAGAGGAATAATAAAAATCAAAAATATACTTTGCTTTAGCTGCACTTTGCCCCTGAAAGTGGTGTTTTACAGCATTTGAAATATTGTTATAGAAAAAAGTGTGCTTAATGTGCATCTCTTCTATTACTTGTGCACTTAAAAGCACAATGTAAGGCTAAATGCCCACAGTTACTATGTAAAGATTTTGCTAGCAAATGTCAAACTGTTTCATAGCTGTCTGCATTGACATTCCCAAGAAATTTGCCCAGTAAATTTTTTTTTTACCCCCAGACAGGTATGCAATACCAAATGTGGCCCTTGGTGCAGAAAAGTTGGACTCGCTTGCATTAATGCTAAAGAAATTTTGTAGAGCCAGGAAATGCCCACTGAGTGAGTGAGTTAGTTGTATAACTCAGTTACCGTTAAGACAGGAACACCTCTCATATGATGTTATTGCAAGTACACTGTATTGTGTCTTCCTTCATTAATATCAGGCCTTTGTTTTCAGACAGTGGTTTTAAATTCTTAATGGAAGATGTAAGGGAACCTGTTACTAAGAAGTTATCCCTACTGAAATAGAAAAGCTTGCTTTCTTGGCATTTAAACAGCATCATTAGTTTTCAGTTTACTTTAACTTAATCTATTTAATTGACTGCATTAGTTTGTCTTGCCAAGTATATACTTCACTTGCAGTTCACAGTCCAGACATTGTATGTGTTCTGTAGGGCCAATACTTAAGGCCTCACATATAACAGCTAAAATCTTAAGGAAGCATTGTATTTAAGGTCGTATCAGAATTCATCATTTTCAGTGTAAAGTTTAACATTTCGTGATAAACATACTGTGGCTTAAAAATCACTTTTCTGGAAGTACTTAAAACCACTACCTTATCTCGGGGGCTTATCCAAGCTATTGTGGTATACAGATTTTAATTAATATGTGAACATTTTTTTATAGTATTTTAGCTACATGTTTTTTTCTTTAGAACCAACTCCTTATTTATATCAAAGCTGCTGTCAGACACTTAATTCAGTCAACCCCTTTAGTTGCCTGTCTTGTTCTCCATAAAGCAGAACAAGGGAGAGGTATTGCTACGTATCTTGCATATTCACAGATAGCAGTAAATGTGAACAGGCCAACGTACTTCAGACTAATAGTCTATATGATTGTGTTTTTTATGTCCTGAGGAAATTAGAGCACATTCAACAATGGAGGAAAAAGTGTTAAGTTGTTCACACTTCAGCATACCTGTCGTAACACTAGGTGACTAAGAAATTGTCGAGAGAAGTGAAATGTAACGCAGACAGTAGCTGCTACTTCATTAGCCTTTTCAAGGATGTCTTTCTGCATGGTGGAAAGGAGGGGTGACTTGCTTACATCAACCTTGTCCTGTTTTTTTTGCATTGTTATGCAGTATTAGATTTAGTTACTGATTTATTCTGTGTTGGTCCCACTTGGGCAGAGTGTCTTTTTGGGGGAGACCCAAGGTATTCATACTGATTAAGGAAAATGTGGCCAGAGCATTGGGGAACTTACCCTACTGTTTTTTCCACTAGGTGCCTTGGAAATGTTTTACGTCTACCTAAGCTGCCACTAACTCAAGCAGATAGGACTTTAGTTTAAGTTCTCATGTGAAGGACGCATACACAGGAGTACAGCCACCCCACTTCTGCTGCACTGCCGTGTCAGTATTGGAAAAATCAATCCAAGTACCTAGATAAATATAATGAGTAGAATATTTGGGTCTACCTTGAGTGTTTGAGGTCAGCTGCCACCAGCAGTGCACCACTAACAGGCTTAGACCATGGGAAAAATGTATTCCCCTTTCTTGAGTCGGTGTGATCTCAGAGATTGTGAGTGTGTGTGTCTGTATGTGTATATACAGAGAGAGAGTTGTGTGTGCACAGATCCCTTACATCAGAGGGTGCAACAGTCCTGCAGAAAATGCTTTGAAATTGTGTATTTTCTGTGTGAATTTTGCTTCTGTCAACTGGGGAAGTGTGACAGCGTGTTTGATGCATCGGGCTTTGATAAGCTCGGCTTTAATCGCATCAAAGAGACCAGACTGTATAGATTGTCTGCTTTGTTATTGATTAGATCAGGTCATAATAGACTATACTTGGTTGCATTTTAAACCGAATTAGAATGCAGAAATATTTCCTCCTCTATTGATTCAGGTAATTTTGTAGCAGATTATGTTTGTGGTTATATAGTGGTATTCATTGAGATTGTGCTCAGTTTGTCAGAATGTTTTTCTGCCTTTTTTTTAGCCCAGTTTGTATTGCTTGTTATGGTGTTCAGCATCTGCCCTGTTTTCATTTACTTTTCTTTCTGTATCAGTGTGTCCCATATCGTTTTTAGTGTTGCTTATCTCTTGTCACCACATTTATAATTGCATTGTGTTCAGTCTCATTTTAGCTTCTTTTACTGCTGTCATTAAAAGCTATTAGGTGTGTTCCTCTTCACAGCGCTAAGTTGTAGGCTGTTTCTATACTGCCACTGTAGTAAAGCTGCCCTTGATTAAGCCTTGAGGTATCACAAAGTAATGAATTACATCTTGTGGGATCCTTGTAGAGCCCATTCCAGTTGTTTCCATGGTTATCCTACGTTTTCTTCTCCTGTTCCTACCTTTAATTTTATTGTAGCTGTGGCATAACTACTTTTTGGTTTTTGGTTTCTGTGTCCTTTTATTATTTTAAATGAAACCATCTTTATGTACATTTTTCAAGGCATAATGAAAATAAATTCTCATACTTGCATCCAGTCTTGCTAATTATAGGTACAACTGTAAAGTACCAGTCATTAACACATTGGCTGGTGCATTCTTAGCATTAGTTAGTTACTGTCCATTTTATACATGATTATTTGAATGTATCATCCTTTGTAACATAATATATTGCATTTAACAAATTGCAAGTTTTAAAGATCATCCTGAAAACCCTCTTAATTAGAATTATGCAGCCATCAAGCTAGTTTTCCTAACAATATTAGTGTATCACCTAAACATTAATAATTTTAATTACTTTAAGCATACTTATTAAGGTTCAATAGAATTATACAAACACTATACTCATTTTATGGTTCAAAAATACATTTTGCAGATATTGGGGATTTTTGACACAGTCTCCAGTGAAAACAGCATAATTAAGTCATCTGTACTTAACCTCATTTGTTCAGTTATCAAATTGTGTAGCATATTAAATTGTTCATTAGTACAAAAGATCAATCATCTTCTTCTTCTTTCAGCTGCTCCCGTTAGGGGTCGCCTCAGCGGATCATCTGTTTCCATTTCCTCCTGTCCTCTGCATCTTGTTCTGTCACACCAACCACCTGCATGTCCTCTCTCACCACATCCATAAACCTTATCTTAGGCCTTCCTCTTTTCCTGTTACCTGGCATCTTCACCCTTAACATCTTTTTCCCAATATACTTTGCATCCCTCCTCAGCACATGTCCAAAACCAACGTAATCTTGCCTCTCTGGCTTTGTCTCCAAACCTTCCAACCTGGGCTGACCCTCTAATATACTTATTCCTAATCCTGTCCACCCACGTCACACCCATTGCAAATCTTAACATCTTTAACTCTGCCGTGGTCAGCTCTGACTCCTGCCTTTTTGTCAGTGCCACTGTCTCCAACCCATATAACATAGCTGGTCTCACTACCCTCTTGTAGACCTTCCCTTTCACTCTTACTGGTACTCGTCTGTCACAAATCACTCCTGACACTCTTCTCCATCCTGCCTGTACTCTCTTCTTCACCTCTCTTCCACACTCACCATTACTCTGAATTGCTGATCCCAAGCATTTAAACTCATCCACCTTCGCCACCTGTACTCCCTGCATCCTCACCATTCCTCTATCCTCCCTTTCATTCCCACACACATATTCTGTCTTAGTCCTGCTGATCTAAAAGATCAATACATTTACATAAAACTCCAGTTTCTATTTTCAGGCAGCATCAATGTCTTGACCTCTTTTTCTTGGATAATGTCATGCTGGCCTCCCAGCTTACCTCTAAAGCCTGCAGCTTACCCCAAAAGGATAGCTTAGAATGACTGACTACTCACCTTAACTTTAAAATTGTATTAAATCTGTCATGACTCCTTAATTTAGAACGTAGAAACACACACCAAGCTTGAAACTGAATCTCATGAACCAAAAGCAGTCTGCAAAAATGAAAGGGCGAACACTATTCTTAGCACTTTCGTCCAAGTTTATTCCTCATGAACTTCTTTAGAAAATGTTTAACCTCTCAAAACACACCCTTTTTATGTTGCATAAATCATCTCATGACTTTACATATCACATCTTAAAGGCATAAAATCGTACCATAAAACTGTTACTAAAAAATATAATAGCAATAAAAAATGCTATACAATTTGAAGAATGATGCCCTATCCAAATGTCATTTTTATAAAAACATATATGTATATGTTTTTATTTTAGTGCTAAAAAGCACTTAATATTGATACATTCATTCAGACCAGGAGCTTTGTCAGCTACCAAACTGATCTGCCACAAAGACTCCTTACATTCCAAAATCAAGTTAGTATTCCCTATAAATTCCATGTGTGGAACAAAACCTATTACTGAAAAAGTGAACATTTTAAAGTTCGTACATTGACTGGCATGCCTAGCTAAAGCATTAGTAAAATCTTTTTTTCTTTATGGCAAGTGTGTGTTTGTATATTCTCCATTTTAAACATCTGATAGTTTTCCCTATGTAATAACAAATACAGGAATTGCAGATGGCCATGTCAAGTTGTGAGAGCTCCAACATAGTTTGTGTTTACTCAACCAAATTAGTCCTGTTTAGATGTTTAATGAATGTGCAAGATGTATTACTAATGTACCTGCATTGTTTACACTTCTTACAAGAGAAAGTCCTCTGAACACTATTTTCATTAACCAATGCTGACATGTTTCCCACTCCATATTCCAAAATGGTCTTGATGTTCTTAATTCTCTTATACGTGAACTTAGGTTGTGTACCAATAATCTGTGTAAGCTGTCTCTTGGCCATCAAGACTTTCCAATTGTCCTTAATAATATGTTTGATAGCACCCATCTCATTCACAATGGGTATGGGGAATGAAATGATGGTCGTGGTGTTGTCCTTCTCTTTCCTCGTTCCACTTACATCACTTAACCCCCTAATAATAGGCTTGGCAATAGACTTTCTCAAAGTGTACACTTCATTCTGTATACCTGTAAGCCATACCTGATCGTAGCCTCTCTGTTCAAAAAAAGTGTCAGCATAGTAATGTCCTGAAGGAAAGTATCATCATCAGATGTGAATCTACTAAGATGAATGAATTGGCCCTTAATTACCCCCTTCTTCATATGTCTAGGGTGTAAGCTGTCTCTATGCAAGTATTGATTAACAAATACATCTTTCCTGAAAATTTACTTACAAAAATGTTGCTAGATGTATCAAAGGCCAAATGTATATCTAGAAAGTTAATGGTCTTTCCAAAACTTTCCACAGAAAATTTAAAAAATTCTGTGGTCTGATTTAGATCTTTCACAAAAGATTCAAATTCTTTCTCTTCACCAGTCCACAAGAATATCAAGACATCTATGTATCTCTGGTATAGAATAATTTGAGACCACTGTGGATGCGAATGTAAATATCTCTCCACCCACATGGCCATAACTAGTTTGGCGAAGGCCGGAGCTACCCTCGCCCCCATGGCCACTCCTGAGGTCTGTTTGTAATATCGCTGGTTAAATTCAAAATAATTGTCCAAAACTATACCCATAAGTTTACAAATCATCTCAATTTTATCTTGTGTAAAATCAGTAAAACCACTAAGGTAGTCTTTCAAATACTGTATACCAGTATCCTGATTGATATATGTATAAAGTGAATTTACATCCAGAGACGCAAAATAAAATTCACCCTGGGCGAGATTGATGTCCCTTAGGATTTCCAAAAGATGCCAAGAAACCTCTAAGTACGATTTCGCTTTTTGCACAATCGGATTAAGCATGTAATCCAACCACAGAGAAATATTCTCTGTCTTGGACTTCTTAGCTGAAATAATTGTCCTAAAAGGTGGATTTGTTTGTGATTTGTGTACTTTGAGTATCCCAAAGAAACGTCCCATACAGGAGTGTTCAACAAGCAAAAATTCATGTGTGTCATGATCTATACTACCCTGACAAAACATGTCAAAAAGATCAGTATTTACAATCAAAAAACTGTTATGTTTTTATCTACAGCAATGTAAGCTGTGTCATTTACCAACATGTTTTCAATGTTTTTAACATAGTCTTCAGTACACATAATCACCATCATTCCACCCTTATTAGCTCTCATTACTCTGAATTTTTTATTCTTGCTTAAAGTACACCGTGCCTGATGTTCTTCCACAGTAAGGTTATACATATAAGTGTCCTTTACAATGTGCCTCATATCTAGTTCACACACATCACCAAACACTTGCAAGGTGTTCCACAATAGAGGATTGTATGTGCTGTTCTTTTTAAATTTGTTGTAATTGTTACAAAAATCTTGTCTATCTACATTTACATCATGCAAAATGTAACGGAGATTCAATTTTCTCAAAAAAAGTTTAAAATCAACTATCGATCTAGTGATGTTGACAAAACTACTAGGTCTGTAAGAAAAACATTTTTTTTTTTCAAAACTGAAGTCACATCTTTAGATAAAACACTGTCAGGCAAGTTCAAAATACGAATTTAAAAATCAGAAAAAATTTTTCTTCCTGTCATTTCTTCCCCTTGTTTTTGTCTTGTTCTGAACCTGATTTGACCACTTGGGAGTCCATTTGTTGCCAACCTGGTCCACCAAAAAAGAGTCTGATCCACGAGAATTGCCTGAGGATGAAACACCTTTAGCATATGTTGCATTGTTGTTATCAGAGTCCGTTGAAACTTGCTGGACAAAGGTGTTGTTAGGGGCATTATTGTTCATTGTAACATTGTTGTTCCCAACTTCGTTGTTATCAGCCTGGGTAGCATTATTGTCATTGGCAGTATTAATGTTGGTGGTTTTATTCTCTTGAAAAACCTGTTGACACTGCAAAGGATAGGCCTCTTTGTTTACATAGGCCAATAAATCCCTCCGCAGTTTGGATCGCTTCCTTGTAACTACAGAGGCTCTATGTCTGCCAGCTTTTGCCCCTATACTGCTATAGAAATCAGAAAGTACATTGAAACAACAATGTCCCTTGATTTTGTCCAAAGTTGCCATTTTTCCTATGACCATGTTGATCTCCTTCACATAGTGTGTTAAAAGCATCCACATCATGTTAATGCCCGTCTCATTAAATAAGTTAACTAACTCAATGTAAAACGGGTCACCAACATTCACACAGTTAGGAAATTTTGATAGTCTCAGTCCCTGTGGAAAACATTTGTGTTTATTGTATTCATTGAGGTATAAAACCTCCAATTCCATTGAAATTAAATGAACTGTGAGCTTTCCAATTTCAAAAATGTCTTTTCTGCAACTGCCGACATCTTCGTAATGACTTGTAGAATTATTATTTGAAACAATACTTACATTTTCGCCGTTTTATTCAAACGTAATGTCCAGGAAAGAATTATTTGCTTCCTTAAACACATAATCCAAAACGTCTAAGTGTACAAGTCTGTTCCCACTCTGATAGCTACCGTTGTTCCCGGATGAATTAATGGCGTTACTTCCTATCGTTGCTCAATGTTGTTCGTAGAAGCCAAGTATGGCTGGGACTGGGAGAGAGGACCCAGAATAACTGGATACTGCTGTTGGCATAGCCGGTTTTAGGCACCAGCGAACCCTGCGGTCGCTGGGGGCCCCCTGGTCCTGGGGGGGCCCCAACCACAGCAAGTTATCTTATCTTGATATTTTGTAACGTGTCTGTCAAACCAACAAAAGCTAGTACAGCAATCTTGTATACTTAATAAAGCAGGTAATTAATAATAACTCATATTTATCTCCTTCAAAATTCACACATCTTTAGTTATAGTAACATTATTTTGTCAAGTAACAAGCTTTCCAATTTCATTAAATATTTTACCAATGACATAATGCCCCAGCCTAGGTTAAGCCCTGATGGTGGACATCCTCTTCACTAAAATTAACATAGCCAGTTTTAGGTACCTGCAATAACTGTGGCTGGAGGGGGCCCCTTAATCATCAATGACTGTGTGGGGGCCCCATAAAAACTGCTGTTGGTTGGGGAAAAATGAGGAGAAAAAATGTATTAAGTTTTGATTACACTCTTTAACCTGAACAGGACTGTGATATGACCCTGTTAGGATAAAGCTGTAATGAACGTAAGCAAAGTAAGCACTACAGAGATCAGCAGCCCAGGGTGACCGATCTCATTGCAGACTGTGGAGTTTAAGAAGAGCTGATGCTTCTAATCTTCAGAAATGGTTTCTCTTTCAAAGTTTTTATACATACTGGCAGAAAAACTGATACTGTAACTCTCAACATCTTTGCTGAAGAATTCTGTTCGGTGATAAAAATAATAGCATAATAGTGTCTCAAAATGAGGAACACATTTTATATATTACTCTAATTCATTTACAAAGTTACTATAATAACACATTTTATATATTACTCTAATTCATTTACAAAGTTACTATAATAACACATTTTATATATTACTCTAATTCATTTAAAGTTACTATAATAACACATTTTATATATTACTCTAATTCACTTAAAAAGTTACTATAATAACACATTTTATATATTACTCTAATTCATTTAAAGTTACTATAATAACACATTTTATATATTACTCTAATTCACTTAAAAAGTTACTATAATAACACATTTTGCATCAATATGCATTTTTAGACAATAAGTATAAAAATCTGATTACTGGATTTATTGTGACAGAGCAAAATTATGAGACAAAATCCGGAATAGCTGTGAAATCAAGGATAGTGATAGGTATTAATTTACTCCTCACTGAGGTAAATAAGTTGACTTACCCCTGTTGCTGTTTGATGACTGCTAAACGCAGTCACTGATCTTGTGTAGTAGTATTAGTGTTGTACAATGTACTCGCTGAAATAAGTACTAAATTAGCATTGCTGTGGTGTGTGTGTGTGAAAAAATATCACAGATTTTTATCAATGCACATATCCAATAATGCCGGAACACACACATTATTCTTCAGGGTATCAATAAAAATGTAACTAGCAAGTGATTATATTTCAAAAGTAAGGCATATAATATATCACAGAGCATTCAGACACTTGTATCTTCTAGGAATCTGGTAGCCCCCACTCTCTAGACTGTATAAATGGATACAGGAGGCTCCCTTAATCATCCTTGACTGTAGGGACCCCAAAAAAGCTGTTTTTGGTTGAGGAAAAATGAGAAAAAAATGCTTTCATTTTCTGATTGCACTCTTTAGCCTGGATGGAGTTATATGATATGACCCTGTTAGGATAAAACTGATAATAGCCTTTGTCCTCAACCACAAACATCCTAAAACATCCCTGCTCAGATGCTTGTGTACAGACATTTACCGTAGGTTATGAGGGTGCTGGGGATTGTGTACAGACATTTACCGTAGGTTATGAGGGTGCTGGGGATTGTGTACAGACATTTACCGAGGTTATGAGGGTGCTGGGATTGTGTACAGACATTTACCGTGAGGTTATGAGGGTGCTGGGGATTGTGTACAGACATTTACCGTAGGTTATGAGGGTGCTGGGGATTGTGTACAGACATTTACCGTAGGTTATGAGGGTGCTGGGGATTGTGTACAGACATTTACCGTAGGTTATGAGGGTGCTGGGGATTGTGTAGTTATCATTTCCTTAACTTTTCTAACAGACCTCAGAGGTATACAAAGAAAGTTACTTTAGCTCCTGTAGGGGCAGTGTACTGCCTGGTAGCAGCAAAGTAGAATACATTATTGCAATCATTATTTATTTTCACTTTCCTCACAATCAAACATCAGGCACATATACAGCTGGTTGCCTTTGGGGGTTAGGATCGAAGAGTAGGTAGGCATGCTATGTATATGTATTTCAGAAGTCACTTGAAATATATGACTGTGGCCATTTGAATCTCTGCTTTCATCCCAGTCTAACACCAGAGGGTTGCATAGGCAGTGACTGTCTTTTTGGGAGGATTAGGGAGGCAGGCAGTATTCCCGTACATGATCTGTGTATCCTCACAACAACTGACTTGGTAATTTATTTTGAGCTACTATTTTTGTCAGCTTTGAATTTTAAGCCTTGGATACAACTTGTCTTCATTGAAAGAAAAAAATAAGACTGAAATTCTTTTTTTCTTACTCACGATTTTTGTTTAGGCCACTTTTGGATTAAAAGTTTGGGAAATGCTCTAGCTTCTGGGGGCACCAGCTTAATTGAGTTATTTCCTAAATGGTTATTACTGTGCTATCTTGGTCAAGAAAGTATATTGAAAAGACGGAAGGAAAACTAAAGCTGAACAGCAACATTGAATTTCTTTCCTTAATCATCATTTCTGTTCAAGCCATCATTGGGTAAAAAAAAAATAAACTTAAAAAGCACTTTAGAGCATATATAAAGTTATGGCTTCTTGAGAAAGCTGAAGAGGAAAAAAGGTAAAATGTGAGAAATGGAAGAAAAAAAAGTATTGTGCATAAGTGGGAAGCCCAGCATGAGGGAAACTCTGGAGGATGTGTTTTGTTTTTTTTTGGCGGGGGCTGAAACAGTAAGCAGTGCCTAGAGTTCCACTGCACATTAGTTCTCCCCTGTACATAGAGTTGTTGTAATGTATCCTTGTTACACCTAAATGCCAGTAACTGTAAAATGTCCCTTTGTGAGATGGGCCAACACATTGTGGTATGTATGCCTGTTGCAATAAGATCATTGTAGCTACAGGTCAGTCTGTGTGCACTACTCCTAAAAGACTGCATTATGAAATAAAAAGATGGGTAGAAGTGGTGGCAGTGACAGGGTGATACTTAGACTGAAAGTGCCCAGGGGGCCCCCAACTTGACATTTGCTGGGGGCCCCCAAAATGCTTACACCGGCCCTGGCTGTTGGGACCCATACAGTCTCGAAAAACCATCTTGTATAGCTCCAGTAACAGTCATGGCAGGTTGTTTGGTGAGAACTGTGAACTGTTGAGGCACCGAATGTACTGAGAGATTCAGCAAGTTGTCCTGTGTACTGTCTTCTGAGGCTATCCCACTCTGGTTCAAAGGCTAGTCGCCAGTCCGCCGGTACTCAGTGAGATGTCTTCCCATTCAGAGTCCAGTATGCTGCGAGATGCTTCTTGACTATGGAACCTGCAGATGTCTCTACCTTGGATGGGTCTGGAGCCGCTGTGCAGGCACCGTGTTCTGAGGGTGTATTCCGACCTACCGATGTTCGAATTAAACCGACAACTTCGTTTTTAGCTAAAACTACAGAGTTTCTCAGGCCAAGAGTACGCACTACGCCTAGAAAACCGATGACCTAAGTGCACGCTCAAGCTCCCATGCCACAAAAACAAATGAAGAATGGCTGAATACCTTATTACCCTAATTAGGGAAGCCAGTCTTCCCCTGCTAAGAGACAAAGATTTGAGTTTCATTCTGATTCTACAGATCAGGAGTCCGATGACTCTGATCCTTCTGGGCATACGCTTATCAACCTATGAGGATTCAGACGCAGAGGAATCCATTCCTTCTGCCTCCCCTCCAGACGATTTTTCTTTTGGTGAAACCTTGCATACTTTGAGAGAGCATCTGCTGTGCCCAGAGTATTCACAAAATGCCTGGCTCCAGCCATTGCATACTGCAGGCAGAGAAATATTCAAATTTACCCATACTTGGACGATTGCCTGATTCAGGTGGACAGTCAGGAATTGCAACTTCAGCACCTGGCATTTGTAAAAAGACTTATAACTTCACTGGGATACACCATCAACAAAAATAAATCACAACTGGTACCCAGCCAACAAATTGTATTCCTGGGAGCAAACTTCAGCACAACTTCCCAGATGGCATTCCACACTCCAGAAAAGCAGGTCCATTTGACAAGCTGTTTCAAACTAATGGCCACCAAAACCCAGCTATCTGCAAGGAAAATACTGCAAGCCCTAGGGTTCATGGCCTCATGCATTCTGCTAATTCCATATGCAAGACTGCATATGAAGGAATTTCAGTGGTACTTAAAAAGTCTTTGGTGCCAACATTCGCAGGACTTGGAAACAGTCAATGTTCTTCGTGTTTCACTGTTGCAGTCATCACACTTGGGTTATCTGCCTGCAGGTAGTCCTCAGTCGGCCCGAATACCAGAGTCTTGGGATTTCTGTGTCGGATGCTATCTCCTCTTCCATGACGTTAGGTCGCCAGGGGTATAAAACATGCAGCCGACGCCATTACATCAGTCTTTCTTGCCGAGAAGGAGCCCAAAGCAGAAGCAGTTCGGAAGTGCCAGTCGACCGCTACCTGAAATTTTCGTTTTTTAAGTTTCAAACCTGAAGTTTTCTAAAGCCAAGTACCCAGCTGGGGATTCTTTTTTCTTTCTGTAACCGATGTCAGAAAAAATTAACAATTGTCTTGCCTGTGGAAAGCAAATACCTCACAGAGATTTTCATTCTTACTGCATCCTATTTAGGCCCAGACCACGACGTCCCTCGCTGTTGGTTTTGTGGCTTGTTTAACGGCCAAACCATTCGTCATCAGGCTATTTTTGTAGCTAAATTGTTTCTCTCTCATTCTCCGTATTCCGAAATGGCTTCGGTAAGCCATCCGACTACCGATCTTCCAAAAAAGTGCAAAGACAGAGACTGACCGCATAGGTCAAAAACTGCCAACGCTTCCGTTACGTTAGTCGCCAGTCTGCCAGTATTCAGTGAGGCGCCTTTGCAGCCCCTGATGCCTGCTTCTACAGATTCGCAGGCCTCTGCTGAGATCCATTCGGAGTCTGGTATGCCGCAAGATGCTTCTTCGACTGTAGAACCTGAAGATGTCTCTACCTTGGATGGGTCCAGAGCTGCTGTGCAGGCATCGGCTTCTGAGGGTGTATTGAGACCTACCGATATTCACATTAAACCAATAACTTCATTTTCAACTAAAACTACCAAGTTTCTCAGGCCCAGAGTTTGCACTACGCCTAGAAAACTGACGTCCAAAGGGCATGCTCAAGCTCCCATGCCACAAAAACAAATGCTTAGAATGGCTGAAGACCTTATTAGTCTAATTAGGGGAAGCCAGCCTTCCCCTACTAAAAGACAAAGAATTGAATTTCCTTCCAATTCTACAGACCAGGAGTCTGATGACTCTGACCCTTCTGATTACCAAGGCATACCCTTATCTACCTATGAGGATTCAGATGCAGAGAAATCCATTCCTCTGCCTCCCCTCCAAAGGATTTTTCTTTTGGTGAAACCTTGCATACCTTAAGAGAGCATTTCTGCTGTGAATGCATGGACTATCCTCAGTCCAAAAAGAGACTCGGAATTTTTAGATTTGCCTCAGCACAGGCCTCTAGCTATAACCCCTGTCCTGGATATTGTCGATGATGTCTTCATGGAGTCCAGTCTGACACTTTACCACCAGCTCCTATAAAACCTGACAGGTACTACAGAGTACCTGACTCTAACAAATTTCTCTGTAAGAATTCTACTGCGGATCCAGAGACCATTTCCCAGGGACCTAAAGGCGTTAAGGCTACTACAGCCAAAAACTCTACCCCTTCAGACAGGGACTCTAGAGCTTTAGACAGATGGGATAAGAAGGTATATACCTCTGCAACTCTTGCCATCAGGGCTTTGAATTGCCAGTTTCACATGTTGAAGTACCAGCAACATATTATGGAACTAATTAAACAAAAAATGGTGTTGCTTCCAGATTGTGGAGAAAATAAAGATTTACAAGAGTTAATGCATTCTGCAAACTAAGTTAGTAAGCATACTTTGCAATGTGGGTTTGATGCCCTAGAAGCATCTTGCAGGGCTGCTGTCACTGGGTCTGTACTGAGAAGGCATGATTGGCTGAAGGAACTAGTCTTGCCAGACCATGTCAAAGCAAAATTACTAGATGCTCCATTAAATCAGGAGCGTTTGTTTGGCACAAAAGCATTAGTTGTTCTTAAAAAATGGAAGAAAATGCAAAATCTATGCAAACAGTGAAAGATTTCTTACAGGTGCAGCAACCTAGAATTCAGTAGGCATTGGCCTTCAAAAAACTGGTCCTTTCCAGTCCATCTCAGGCCTTCTCAGTCCAAACCCAGGGGAAACAGACCACCAAGACTACAGTCTCAGGGTATGCAGAGATCTAAACAGTGGAGTGCTTCCACCTCAAAACTAGGGAGTGGTAAGCCACCCACTTATGGAAAAAGTTCACAATGACTTTCCGATTATCCTTCCCAGCCATACCCAAGTACTTGCGCCCCAGGAGGAAAACTCTCCATTCATGCAAAAAACTGGATGTCCATTACTCGGGACCGATGGGTTCTAAACATTGCATCCCAGGGATACAGATTCTACTTCCATTCACTGCCAACCCCAAGCGGGTTGCCAGATCTTCTTCCAAACCAGTGGGCAAAGGCTCAAAAGCAAGTACTTTCCCTTCTCCATATCAGGGCTATTCAACCTGTTCCAGTAGAACAAAAGGGACAGGGTTTCTACTCCAGACTGTTCCGGGTGCCCAGAAAAGAGAGCTCTTGGCCCTATCCTGGATCTGTCAATTCTCAACACCTGTCTGGTGGTCCCAAAATTCAAAATGCATACACTGCAACAGCTTCTTCGTATGCTAGCCAAGGATGCCTGGTTAGACATCCTAGACTTAAAAGAAGCTTATCTGCACATCCCCATAACAGAGTCTTGCAGGAAATATCTACTTTTCAGGGCAGGCTCTATGCACTGTCAGTTCTCTACACTTCCCTTTGACTTATCGACTGCGCCCAGAGTATTCACAAAATGCCTGGCTCCAGCCATTGCATACTGCAGGCAGAGAAATATTCAAATCTACCCATACTTGGACGATTGCCTGATTCAGGCGGACAGTCAGGAGATGCAACTTCAGCACCTGGCATTTGTAAAAAGTCTACTAACTTCACTGGGATACACCATCAACGAAAATAAATCACAACTGGTACCCAGCCAACAAATTGTATTCCTGGGAGCAAGCTTCAACACAACTTCCCAGATTGCATTCCTCACTCCAGAAAAGCAGGTCCATTTGACAAACTATTTCAAACTAATGGCCACCAAAACACAGCTGGTCCATTTGACAAACTATTGGCCACCAAAACCCAGCTATCTGCAAGGAAAATACTGCAAGCCCTAGGGTTCATGGCCTCGTGCATTCTGCTAATTCCATATGCAAGACTGCATATGAGGAAACTTCAGTGGTACTTAAAAAGTCTCTGGTGTCAACATTCTCAGGACCTGGAAACCGTGATTCCTGTCATATCTTGTCTAAGGGCCGAGTTCCTTTGGTGGGCAGAAGCATGCTAACCACAACAAGGGACTTCCATTCACTCAACCCCTTGCCGCCCAAACCCTCACAACAGACGCATCAGACTATGCATGGAGGGCTCACATGGTAGGCAAATGCATTCAAGGCAAATGGTGCCCAGAACAAATTCCCCTGCATATCAATCAAAAAGAGATGCTAACTGTACAGAATGCTCTGACAGCCTTCAAACACCTTATCCTTCCAGGACAGCTCCTGATAAAGACCGACAACACCACAGTTATGTGGTACATAAACAAGCAGGGCAGAACTCATTCTTACCCACTCTGCAGGTTAGCCATGGCTCTGTGGAACACAGCCTTGAGCAACTAAAGTGCACCTACAAGCTCAATTCCTGCCAGGCAAGCAAAATTCACTGGCAGACTTGAGCAGAAATCTACTGGACCCTCACGAGTGGAAACTGGAACCCAACTCATTCAAACTTCCAACCCAGAGGTGGGGAACACCGGAGGTGGACCTTTTTGCCTCCACCCAATACCAGCAATTGAGCCAATTTTGCACCAGGAACCCTCACAGCAGAGCTTAGAAGGTGGACGCCCTATCCTTTACATTGGAAAACCTCACTATTTATGCCCCTCCTCTCAAAAGTACTACTCAAGATCAAACAGGACAGTCCAAGGGCAATCCTTATTGCACCAGACTGGCCACTCCACCACTGGCAACCCACTCCTACTCAGTCTGACAGCAGTGCCACCCTGGCACCTACATCAGTCACCTTTCATGCTATGTCAGCAGGAGGGATAGATTTTGCATCCAGAGCTGCAAACCCTAAACCTTGCAGCCTGGCTTATCCCTTGAATACACCACCAACATCCCTCAGCAAACAAGTGCTGGACATCATCCTTGAGGCCAGAAGGCCTAGTACTAGGAAATCCTATGCTGAAAAGTGGAAAAGATATTGTTCTTGGAGTCGGTCTCAAGGAAAGGCCACAGCTGTGCCCACCTTACCTCAAATCCTTGATTTCCTAGCAGAGCTGCTCCACAGAGGCCTATCCTTCTCATCCATTGATTCATGCCTCTGCCATCTCCGCTCATTATAATACTGAGCCACCTCTCTTTTCTCACCCTCTCATCAAACAGTTCCTGAGAGGAGCTAACAATTTAAGGCCCTGTAGGAGAGCTCCCACCCCGGCCTGGGACCTTAACTTTGTACTGGAGAAGCTCACACTTCTCCCTTTTGAACCTTCTGCTTCAGCAGAGTTAAAATTCCTCTCTTGGAAAACAACCTTACTTCTAGCTATTACTTCAGCAAGAAGAGTGTCTGAGTTACAGGCACTAATGGCAGTGGAGCCCTTCATTATTTTCCATGCTGACAGGGTTTCCCTCAGGACTAACCCTTCCTTTATGCCCAAGGTGGTATCCAGTGTGGCTTTAAACCAATCCATTCATTTGCCAACCTTTTTCCCTAATCCTCAGAGTAAAGGGGAAAGGATCCTGCACTCCTTGGACGTGCACAGACAGCTCAGGTTCTACCTTGACAGGACTAAGCCTTTCAAAAAAATCAGACCAACTGCTAGTCAGCTTTGCTACAGGGGCATAGGGCAAGGCCATTTCAAAGCAAACCATTTCCAAATGGATAGCACACTGCATCCATTTCTGCTACAAGCACCATGGTAAACCTACCCCCATGGGGATCAGAACTCATTCCACTAGAGCTACTTCAACCTCTACAGCATTTCTCAGGGGAGTCCCTACCAGGGACATCCTGGAAGCTGCAACCTGGAGTAATGTACACACCGTCACCAAGCATTACTCCTTATTTTTTCTAAATCCAGAGCTGGATTTGCTACAGCAGTCGTACAAGGCCTGCTAGCCAGCCCTAACACTTCCTCTGCTTTGGGAATCAACCCAAGTGTGATGACTGCAACAGTGAAACATGAAGAACATAGTACAGTTTTGTACACTTACCATAAATGTAGATGTTCGAGTGTATTCACTGTTGCAGTCCTAGTTTCCCTCCCTCCAGCCCCCTGGCTTTCTCTGTCCTTTCTACCTATCCTCTTTATGGCCATCTTTTATGACAGGGGCATTTACTTTTTACTGGAGGTCTTCCACACCATGTAATAGCTTCCTGTTTTGGGGGCTTCTGACATCTGGGCAAGAAAAACTGATGTAATGGCGGCTGCATGTTTTATACCCCTGATGACCTGACGTCATGGAAGAGGTGACAGCATCCGGTGCAGAAATCCCAAGACTCTGGTATTCGGGCTGACTGAGGGCTGCCTGCAGGCAGATAACCAAGTGTGAAGACTGCAACAGTGAATACACTCTAACATCTACATTTATGGTAAGTGTACACAACTGTACTTTCCTATCATACCTTGTCTAAGGGCAGAGTTCCTTTGGTGAGCAGAAGCATGCAACCAGAACAAGGGACTGCCTTTCAGTCAACCCCTCGCTGCCCTAACCCTGACAACAGACGCATCAGACTATGCATGGGGGGCTCACATGGCAGACATATGCATGCAGGGCAGGTGGAGCTCAGGACAAATTCTCCTGCACATCAATCAAAAAGAGATGCTAGCTGTACAGAATGCTCTGACAGCCTTCAAATACCTAATCCTTCCAGGACAGCTGCTGATAAAAACAGACATCACAGTTATGTGGTACATAAACAAGCAGGGGGGATCCCATTCTTACCCACTCTGCAGGTTAGCTGACCCTGTGGAATACCGCCTTGAGCAACCAAGTGCATCTACAAGCTCAATTCCTGCCAGGCAAACAAAATTCACTGGCAGACGACTTAAGCAGAAATTTCCTAGACCTACACGAGTGGAAATTGGAGCCCAACACCTTCAACCTTCTAATCCAGAGGTGGGGGACACCAGATGTGGACCTCTTTGCCTCCCCCGAGAACCACCAGTTGAGCAAATTCTGTACCAGGAACCCTCACAGCAGGGCCTGGAAGGTGGATGCCCTATCCTTCAAATGGGAAAACCTCTCAATTTATGCCCTTCCCCCTCTGCCCCTCCTCTCAAAAGTACTACTCAAGATCAAACAGGACAAGCCAAGGGCAATTCTTATTGCCCCAGATTGGCCATGGCAGCACTGGTACCCACTCTTATGCAGTCTGACAACAGTGCCACACTGGCACCTTCAACAGATACCTTCCCTGCTGTCTCAGCAGGAGGGACAGATTTTGCATCCACAGTTGCAAACCCTAAACCTTGCAGCCTGGCTTATCCTCTGAATACACTACCAGCAACCCTCAGCAAACAGGTGCTGGACGTCATTCTTGAGGCCAGAAGGCCTAGTACTAGGAAATCCTATGCTGAAAAGTAGAAAAGATATCGTTCTTGGAATCCGTCTCAAGGAAAGGACACAGCAGTGCCCTCCTTAGCTCAAATCCTGGATTACATAGCCGAGCTACTCCACAGAGACCTATCCTTCTCCTCCATTAAGATTCATGCCTCTGCCATCTCAGCTCATTATAATACTGAGCCAACTCTGTTTTCTCACCCTCTCATCAAACAGCTCCTGAGAGGGGCTAACAACTTAAGGCACCCTAGAAGAGCACCCAACCCTGCCCGGGACCTTAACTTTGTA
Organism: Protopterus annectens; assembly: GCF_019279795.1. NCBI lineage: Eukaryota > Metazoa > Chordata > Ceratodontiformes > Protopteridae > Protopterus > Protopterus annectens. The sequence goes on from NC_056747.1 coordinate 720,088,202, forward strand.
CTGGAAAAGCTCACACTTCCCCCTTTTGAACTTGCTGCTTCAGCAGAGTTAAAATTTCTCTCTTGGAAAACAGCCTTGCTTTTAACCATAACTTCAGCAAGAAGAGTGTCTGAGTTACAGGCACTAATGGCTGTGGAACCGTTCATTATTTTCCATGCTGACAGGGTTTCCCTCAGGACTAACCCATCCTTTATGCCCAAGGTGGTGTCCAGTGTGGCTTTAAACCAATCCATCCATTTACCAACCTTCTTCCCTAATCCTCAGAATAAAGGGGAAAGGATTCTGCACTCCTTGGATGTGCACAGACAGCTCAGGTTCTACCTTGACCGGACTAAACCCTTTCAGAAAATCTGACCAGCTGCTAGTCAGCTTTGCTACAGGGTCAGAGGGCAAGACCATTTCAAAGCAAACAATTTCCAAATGGATAGCACACTGCATACATTTCTGCTGTAAGCACCATGGAAAACCTACCGCACAGGAGACCAGAACACATTCCACTAGGGCTACTTCCACCTCTACAGCATTTCTCGGGAGTCCCTACCAGGGACATTTTGGGAGCTGCAGCCTGGAGTTCTGTACACACCTTCACCAAGCATTACCACTTACCTATTTTTTTTTTCTAAATCCAGAGCTGGATTTGCTACAGCAGTCTTACAAGGCCTGCTAACCAGCCCTAACACTTATTGACTGCCTCACCCCTTCCTCAGCTTTGGGAATCAACCCAAGTGTGATGACTGCAACAGTGAAACATGAAGAACATAGTGCAGTTGTGTGCACTTACCATAAATTTAGATATTCAAGTGTATTCACTGTTGCAGTCCTGGTTTCCCTCCCTCCAGCCCCCTGTTTTTCTCTATCCTTCTACCTATTCTCTCTATGGCCATTTTTAATGGCAGTGGTATTTACTTTTTACTGGTGGTGGTCCACACCATATACTAGCTTCCTATTTGGGGGTTCCTGACATTTGGGGCAAGAAAAACTGATGTAATGGCGTCGGCTGCCTGTTTTATACCCCCTGACGACCTGACACAATGGAAGAGGCGACAGCACCCGGCACAGAAATCCCAAGACTCTGGTATTCGGTCCGACTGAGAGCTACCTGCAGGCAGATAAACCCAAGTGTGATGACTGCAACAGTGAATGCAATCGAACATCTACATTTATGGTAAGTGTACACAACTGTACTTTTTTCAGTCAACTACAACTCCTTTGTTAGGCACCATTATTCCCCTTCCACTAATTAGTTCCTCAGGGAAGGTTAGTATTTGGTGGATTCATTATTATTGTTGGTTGTATTGTATTGTTGATGTTCCTACTTTCAGACTGAATTTAAAATGTGTCTGATTATTTTTGTGGCAATTTCATTGACATTGGAGGTTTCCTGCCATATTTTGTGACTGGTTTCATTGCTGTTCCAGAAACACCATTGACAAAAATACTCCAGAGTCCAATTTAAAAATGTAAATGTGAGCCAAGACCCTCTTCCCCATGAAAAGACAGATAAAATGTTTTGGGGAAGTTCATGTTTCTTAGCAGTGCATCATCTGTAGTTCTTTCAAGCCCTCTACACTGAAGGGCAGAAGGAATCTTGTAACGCATAGAGAAGTTGACCCCATGTCCTATCCCTCAGCTAGTTAGAGATTCTTCTCTTCACCTCAGGATTCCTATAAATTCCTAGACTAGGGGTTTAAAGAAACTTTACCTCCTAGACCTCCTCTGAAAAGTATTACATCTTTTTTCCTCAAAGCCAGAAGTTCAGACTTTACATCATTTCAGGTCGTCTTCCATGTGCTAACTTTCAAGTGAGTCAAGTTCCATCTCTTCCAAATTTTGCTGCTCTTACCCCTCCGGTTTCTCACCAGGTTCAAGTCATGCTTCATCTAGCAATGGACTCCAAACATTTGGAGTTGAGATCAGTGCTGTTGTCTCAACTAAATCTTGAATTTGAGAGCCACAGCTTTCACACTTTACCACCTCCGTGTCCATAGTGCTGTCAGCATTGTGCTTACTGACCTGAAGCTCCAAGATGCCAGGGTTCACTTGGCACCATCACTGTTCAAGCCATCATGGTTTAGGTCAGTCCTGAGTACTTCAGGGGTGGCCATTCTATCCAAAGGCTTGGTTTTCAAAGAGTTGACATTAAGACTGTCCTCATCACCTTTGATGACAGTTTAGGCTCCAACTGTTGAGGTCAAAGTCGACCTGGGTTTTGACCAGTTTTGTGCTAGCTCAGAAGATGCAGGATTTCCTGCATGGGCTCTTTCCAGCATGGATCTCAACCACATTGTCTTCTTGGGATTACATGTGTCTGCAATGTCAGCCCCCCCATGCTTGGGGGGGGCGTACTGAAGCTATTTGCTCTTGTGAGCGTGCAGTGTCTTCCTCAGCTTTAGAATTGCCCTCACCAGCAGCACCAAAGAAAGCTAAGAGCAAGAGGATGCACCTAGACTTGTCTCCAGAGTGTGTTTCCACCTCTGAGGTGGATTAGATGGACGAGAACATTATCAGCATCCCTGCATGATGATCCCAAGTTTAGTGTCTTAGAAATAATTTTTGCCAAAGTGGGAGGGGTCAATGACATCACCTCTAAATCCAGCCCCTTACTGGAGGAGGCTTTCCAGTCTCCAAAGTGTTCTGCTTGGTTGGCTGAATGGTTCAAATGGTGGTAGTCTGGAAAAAAAACATTGTGGAGGTTGCCATACCAAGAGTCCAGACTCTATCCTTCCCAAAGACTGGAATTTGCTTGCTTGCTTGTTGAGACTATTTTGGTCGTGCCACACTCAAGAAGACTCCCAAACTATAGAGTCCACTGGTCAGTCTGACCAGCAAGGAAGTCTTACACGTGGACTCCTTTGGAAGCAGTTTTACTTTCCCTCTGATTTCTACCTGAAGGCAACCTTCATGGTACAAATACTCTAGTTACAGAGAGACTAGTCTACATGAAGCATCTAAAACTCTGGAAGGATTGCCAGACAGGGAGTTGAAAAAGAAACTTGCTTTCCAGATGTGAGCCTTGACGTGCTTCTCCAGTTTGTTCATGTGTCTTACAACATGGATGATGATTTAACCAGAGTGGTAGGTGCTGACATAGCTATCACAAACATGCCTGAGTTCACTTAACTGAATTTGCCAACGATAGCAAGGCTGATTTCATCATTGCCTCATTACAACAGGAATCCTGCTTTTAGGACCGGTAGTAAAAGCCAAGCTGGAGAAGCAAGAACAAGAAGCAAAGACCCTCACAGCTGTTGGGGTTTGGTTAAAACAAACTCTCTAGTACACCTATTCTGGGGCACAGTGGAGTCCACATCATATGTGGTTCAGGGGCAGCCAACAGCAGGACAGTAAGGGATCTGGAAAAAGGTTCCAGAGGTCAAGGCAACTTTCAGGATGATGGGCAGCCTTGGCTACATCTGTCAAGGATACAGTAGTACTATAATTAGGGGCCTGCAGCTTATCAATTGAAGACTTGCCTGACTGTTCCATTTTGAAGACTGCCTGGGGATGCTTGTTCCTGCGCCTGTCAGGGTGGGTGGCCATCACTTGGGGCAAGTCTGTGAGGGCTTTAATATCTAGAGGTTATTCTGTCCCCTTCCTTTCCTTTCCCAGGCCACAGTCCGTTCCCCTTGCATTTGCACCATGTCATCAGAAGGTTGTGTTATCAAAGGAGGCTCTAAGCATGCTTAGGAGAGCAGTCCAGTATGTTCCACCAGGCCAGCTAGAGTTTTACTCAAGACTCTTTCTGCTACACAAGAAAACAAAGAACTTCTGGCTCATTCTCGACGTGTCTTAAATCAGTTCATTCCATGAGTCCTTTCACCTGATCAGTGTGCAGTCCGTCCTTTTATGTCTGCTAGGAGATTGGATGATCATATTGATCACTGCTGCAGTAGCCTTGGCTGTATGATTTGCATCCTGCTTAAGGATGTAACAGAAGATTAAGGACATCTTCCACATGCCCATAAAATTAATCAACTCAAGCAGCTATATGGAAAAAGGAGTGGTTTAAGCTCAAAGTCCTTCAAAGCTTTACTCCCGCTGAAGGGTGCACCTCTTGCAGGATTGTGAGGTTGACTGTCTGCTAGCACTTTTCCATTGTTGGGCAGATAAATTCCCTTTGGAGAAAAGCTACCAGTTTTTAATTTTATGACAAACAGTGCACCTTTTGTGTAAAATTAATAATGTTAGGCTGGGGAAATGTTTTCAAGACTGTCATGAGATAGCTTAGTAACTTTTATGCAGGAACATTATTTAGCACTTTTGTTGGAAAAAAGTTGTTAAAACTAGTTTAAAACTTTTTCCTTGGTAAAAGTTGTGATAGTTTGCTTTTGGGGGCTGGGGTAAATATTTGCATCCTTTTCACTGTGTTTTATGGTATAAATATTAACTTTTATGTACCTGTTTCACTAACTACTGCTGCCAGGCTTCCCCTGGAATCTGACATATTTTCTGGCTTTACCATGGAACAACCTTCGGTTCCTCTGTCCTCCTTCAGGTCACAAAAAGAAAAAATTAACAAGCAGCATTTGCCACTTCAGCTGGATACTGAAGTGTCTCAGCCACAGATGATTGCCTCTGATGTGCTGATTTTCTAGTTTCTCAGCACATTCATCTTTTTCTTTGGCTCCCTGTGGTATTGACCCTACAGCTACCTTCGACCGGAGGTTAGACGTGTCCCTCTGGCTGGAATGCCCTTGCCAAGCAAGGGAGGACCATTAGTCTTGGATGAAGGGACAGGGAATACCTCTCTGTCTAGCCAGACTGGATTGCCTGACCCTAGGGAGGTTTTGCCTGTCAAAAGTCTGATTCTTTAGAGACTTCAGTTAAAAAGAAGCAAAAGGTTAGACATACGATTTCTCCAGACTGTTACTTTGAGCAGGAGTGATTTATTTGTCTTTGCTCATTGTTTAATTCAAAGTCTTGATCCTTCCAGCTTTAGTCTGATAAAAGAAAAGGGGATTCTTCATTTTCAGAGGTTCAAGAATTTGAACAACAGAATGATTGTGAAGGGACAACAGTTTTTTCTCCTCAGGTTCCTGATTCTGAGTAAAGTATGGCTTCTGATGGTCTCTTGGGAGTATTTTCTTTTTCTAAAACAATCTGCAGAATTAATCCATTGTTTTAGTAGGAACATAGTGATATTCAACTGTTTCTTAAGAAATATGATTTAGTGCAGTTGGAATTTTTGGAACCTAATCAAATTCCTCCTGTTCTTCCAGCATTGGAGGATGTATTTATTATAGTCTGCTAACCCCAAAATGGCAGATAGGGTATGTAAAGTTCTCAGGCTTACAGGGTTTTATATTCTAACCACAGCTCAGACCCAGCAATTATTTTCTGTGGTAAACCTGGCCGCTGCTAAACGTCTGGTTAAGGCCAATCCCTCCCCATCTGACTAGGATGTGAAAGCTTTTAATAAATTTGGGGGGAAAAGTGTATTCTTCTGCAACACTTATTTTTAGAGTTTTCGGTACTCAAGCTCATATGCTGAAGTTTATGCTTACCTCTTTTGAGAACACAAGAAACATTGACATTTCCCCCAACTGAGGAAAAAAAAATGTTCATCAGTATGTACTTCGACCACTAGTGCCTTTATAAGCCTAGCTGTGCAACCCAAACCAGTTGTGTCCCCATGTAGCATGGGCATCCCTTTGATGGGGTATCTTAGAAGGTTGCTAAAGGTTTCGTGGTGGGGAAGGTATGTTAGAGAATATTTACTGTCTGCTTCTGCCGATCAGAAACATGGAGGCCAGACCAGGGGTGACTTTTTGATTTCCTATCCAGTGGTCAAGGTTATGTTTGAATAGGGTTAGGGATGGACTGTGCTTCACATTGATGGGGGTTTATTACAGATAATGGGGATCCTTTGATAAACGTCTGTCTTGTCAGCATGTTCTATTTATGTCACATGCAAAGTTGAAATCCTTTGATCTAGTGTTTCTGGTGCTGTTTGCTTTGGAGAAGTACAAAAGGTCCACCAGAGCTGAATTTGAGTACGCCTTGTATGCCAGGCATAGATCACCTCTCAGTAACCTCTGTATAGGACAGTGTGTTAATACCCTAGATTCTGTTGGTGAAGAACCTCTGTGGATGTTCCAACTGTTTGCATTTGCTGGTCAGGTACATGCCGAAGGGGGGCATTGTACTCAATGATGGGTCTGATACCGAGTAAAGTAGTGCTTATCTTGGACCTGGGTGCCATACCCTTGCTCTAATAGATAGAGATGATTTAGTAATTAAACTGGTGGACAAAAGGGGGAGCTATTGTGGTGATGGATTTGTCTATGTATTGCCAGAGGATGAAAGGGCTATTAAAGGATGAAAATACTTGCAGAAGAATTATGATTGAACTAAAAAATAATTTGTACTGTACGTGAAACACTTCTGGAAATGCTTGCTACCAGAGTTATCACACAGGAGGTATTTGATTTTTTTCAAGGAAGAACATCCTCAAATACCGCAGATAAGCAGTCTTCCGAAAATACATAAAGATCACAAAGTCCCCCCATGCAACCACTAGTGGCAGGGAGAGGATGGATTACTGAACCCCTTTCTATATATATTTAGAGGACCAATTAAAAAAGTTCCTGGTTAGAGCACCAGAGGTACTAAGAGATGCCTCTCATTTTCTTGAGTCTTTGTTCCAGTGTATGGGACACCGTCCACATTTTGATAATATAATTATGGTACGATGGATGGATGTAGCCTCTTCACAGTAATACCTAATGACTATGGAGTGAAGGCAGTGGCACAATTTATTTCTTCAGAAATGGAAGGACCAACTCCACGAAGAATATGTAGGTTACTGGAATTGGTGTTAAATAATAATATCTTCACCTATGGTGATGATCGTTATTGGCAAAAGTGGGGGGTAGCCATGGGCACCCCCTGCACAAATAGATACTCAAATCTAGTGCTAGCCCACTGGGAAGCAGCTTGCTACCTAAATGAAAATAACAGATGGAAAGAAAGCATCCAATATTTTGTAAGTTTTGTGGATGATATGTTTATGGTGTGGCAAGGAATTTATATCATATCTTTCTACCACCACTACATTTTTAAAGTTTGAAACTCGTATGTCAACTACTGTGATTGAGTTTCTAGACGTCAGATTAACTCTGGATGAAAATAGATTTATAACTATGTCCCTATTTAAAAAGGAAACATGGAGGAATCATTTGCTCCACAAGAGTAGTATGCACCCCAGACACATTTTTTCTAATATCATGGAGAATCAGCTGATAAGGATCTCTAGATTGTGTACTGAAGAAGAAGTTTTTAATCAGGAATGGCATGCGCTGGAACATCAGCTTATACATACTTATTTATTCATTCTTGTTTTGTTGTTGTGCTTATTACACGTTGGTGCTGGCCGCTTGTTTACTACTTCCTGATTTGGTTTGGCCTTGCATCTGACGTATGTGCAGACATTTCTTACTTCACCATTGAGTTCTCAACAGTACCTGAGTGGGGTATCATTTCAAATGCCTTAGCCAGGTCTAGGTAAGCAGCATGCACCATTTTCCTGTCATCCATTGCCTTGGGTGACACTCACAAAACCAAACTGTGATGGGTCCAGTGTCGATAGGTTGCCAGTGTTCATTTCAGTGATGATCTATTCTATGACTTTGCATATTAGACCAGTCGGACTAATGGGTCTGTAGTTTCTGGAGTCAGTTGATGGTCCACCCAAGGGATAACCATTGCAGTCCTCCAGTCATGGTCAGTAACCTGTTATGAGGCTGTAGTTGAAAAGTGACACAAGTGGTCATGATAGGTAATGTTTCTTGCTGTTTAGGAGGGAATGTGGGATATTGTCTGAGCCCATTGACAATTTGCTTTTGGCCTTAGTGAGTGCTGCCATGAGTTGAGGGGGGGTTATACTAGGAAAGATTAAAGGGGGAGGGGGAGGGGAGAGTGAGGGTTGAGTTAGAGCTGAATTTGTTGAACTGCAAATTTGCTTTGTTACTGTGCTCGGTGAAGGTGGAACCATTTACCACCAGCTTGGCACACTGCTGTGCGTTTCCTTTAAGGTTTTGGACATTGCTGTTGAAGGCCTTAGGGTTGTCTTTAGCCTGAGTAGCTATCTTGACCTTGTAATTGGCCTTGTTGCATTCAATTAGTCTTATTAGCTTTCTATTTAGTTTAACTCTTGCCATTATGAGAGATCCTCTTTCCGATTTTGGCCATGACTTTTTTCCTTGTGTTATATAACCTGCTAAGATTATGATTCCGTTAGTGTGGTTTGTTTTGGGCTTCTGGGAGGTATAGCAGCCTGTATGCACACATTTGCTTGGTTGTACAGGGTATCTGTGAACAATTCTGCATAGGTTAGTGAGAATTCAGGGTTTTGAAGGTGCATTGAATTTTGACAAGCTGTCGCTTAATAGGATATAATTTTTTAGAATAGTTCCTAACTGTTACAGGTTTTGCTGCATTTTCCATGTTGATTTTTATTTCAAAGGAGACAGCTTTGCGATCCAATTTCAACAGTGAGGATGTGACACGGGGGCGGGGGATCCCCCTGTAGTAAGGCAATTTAAACACAAACAGTTTAGAAAGCAACACAGAGAAAGTAGGTGATTTTTGTGTAACTAGATCTTTTAGGAACTCTAACTAGTTATTCACTTCTTGTGAAGGTAATAAGAAAGAAGAACCTGTGTCAAAGCAGACAGTTTCCAAATGGTCTGGAGAAGATCCATCTGCCAGTTATACCCACAACAAGGCAATTCCAGGCAAGGTCAAGGCACATTTTACTAGAGCCTTGGCTTAATTTGTGGCTTTTTGGAAAGAGTTGGATTTTAGAGGAATTCTTGAAGCAACAGCATGGTCCTTTGTATGTACCTTTACAAAGCACTCCAAACTAGATTCCTTCTGCAGGTCTAGGACAAACTTTACTAAGACCATTCTCCAGTGGCTCCTGGATCCTCATCCTTCTTCCTGCTAGTCTGTTATATGGGTAGACAACCATTGCTTAGACTAAGACTACTGCAGCAGTGATCAAAATGATGAACATGGTACAATTGTGTAAATAAACCTATCATAACACTAGATGTTTGATTGATCACTTCTGCAGTATTAGCCCCCCCCCTCCCATATTTTTATATGTTGTTTATTGCCAGGGTTAGGACCTTTGCTTATTTTCCTAGCATTGACCTATTTGGAGCTTTAATCTCCCCCTCTCAGTTGGCACAAGAGCTCTGAAAGGCTTGGTGCCCAGAACCACTGTCATTGCTCTGCAAGAGTTCACTAATAGTGCATGAAAGGTGCCCTTAAGCTGTGGAAGCTGACTGCCTAAATCTACTGCAGCAATGATGATCTGAACATGTACTGTTATGGTAAGTTTACTAGTAAAACAAAAAAACAGACTAAAGAAATGCAAGTCAACAAATTTATTAACCACAAAGCTTTTGGGTGAGACCCTTCATGAGTACATAAGTATAAAATCAACTCCATTAAATAACATTGTTAAAAATCACATGACACAGCCTTCCAAGGAACAGTGATCAATTAAAACACTCTAATAAATTAACTCTGACAATAAACTTTCCACCTGAAAAGTACTTTAAAAAATATGTATAAATTACATATAATCAAATTTTTACAAAATACAAAATTAATAAAAATATGTAATGTTTTATTTTAATTATCTATTTCAGTGATTTTTGTTTTTACTTTAAAACAGGTTTTAGACTCACAGCAGCATTAATACCAGGCTCAATATCCACTTGTAGACAGACTATCCGTTCATATTCTTTTAGTGCTAACAAATTATCAATATCACCACCCTGTACGTTCTTATAAATCACTTCTATGGCTCCAAACATAAAATCATGATCTGAAGCACACTCCATCACATGTTTTCTTAGAGCATTATTATTAACACTTCTGCGTATATCAAATCAATGTTCAATTATTTTTTTAATCTTCTATTATTCTTGTCTACATAAACTTTTTCACACTGCCTACATGTGGCAAGATATACTATATTCTAAGTCATACAAGTAGCGAACTTCTTAAAAGTAAAGCACCGTTTAGTTACAGGATGAACAAAATCAGTTTAATTGCTCTTGCTGCAAATACATATTAACTCATAGTGGGGAAACGTGCCATTTTTATTAGAAACAGTTCTGTTCTTACTCTTATTCAGACCCTTAAAACACAAATGTTTCTAAGACTTAAGCAGTTCTTGTAAGCAAATACAGGCCTGATACCAATAATATCCCTCATTTCTGGCAATGTATCTAATATGGGCCAGTTGTTGGAAATAATTCTTTTAACATCATTAGTTCTCCTATTAAAAGTAATAGTATACTGTAAAAAGTCTTTCTTTTATCACAATCAGGGATGGCATCATGGCCCATGAAATGCAGTTTGGCCAAATTAAGTCTCTCATTTATAACCTCATGTCCATGTTTATTTAACAATTCACTGTCATAGCCCATCTGATGAAGGTCCTGCAACATAGCATCCATTTGTTCATTACAAACGTTATGGTCAGTATTAAGTCTACTAACACTTAACATTTGACTCTTAGCAACACCTCTAAAAACATGAGCAGCATGTATATGTTTTCAATGCAAGTACCTATTGGCACTGACCTCTTTTCTAAAAATACTAGTGTTAATAATATTGCCATTTCTCGTTAACTTGATATCTAAAAAACATATCTCATCCAGGGAAAAATTCAAGGAACATTGTAGAAAACTAGTTGTGTTGTTCAAGTATTCCACAAATTCTAGTAGTTGGACTTCACTACCTTCCCAAACGAGAAAGATGTCATCCATGAAACGTTTAAAAAAGGAAATGCGGGATCTAAACAAGGAAGGACTACTACTACTTTCGGCTTTACCCAGTTTACACAAACCGCTCTTCCCATTTAGTGCCACATCAGCATAAGCATTTGCTACAGGGGTGCCCATCGCCACCCCTGAAGTCTGATGATACAAACTGCTATCAAACAAAAAGATGTTATTAACTTGTACCAAATCCATCAACTCGCATGCAGTTTCAATTTCCCTGACATTTAAACCACTATATTCACGTAAAAAAGTTCGTAAGGTACCAGTACCATAACTATTAGGGATTACAGTGAAAAGTGATTTAATATATAAGCTTATGTTCAGGCTGCTTATTACTGTACCATTCATGTAACTTGTTCAGAAAATCACTTGTATCACAAATATAGCTTCTAATATTGCTAAAATATTTACTCAGAATAGATTGTATGTACAGAGAAATAGACTCAGTAATCCAGCCTCTGCCAGATACTATCGGTCTCATGGATGGATGATGTAAATCCTTATGGATTTTAGGTAGGACATAGAGTATCAGGGTGACAGGATGGAGTGTAATAAAATAGTTCAATAAAATGCATTATTAATTTGTAATTTATAAATGGCCGTATTAACCTGTTGTGTATACTTAAAAATGCCAGAGTTACTAATCTTTTTAAAATTTGTCTCATACTGTAGAAATTCATTCATAAACAGTTCCTCTTCATAATTACACCTGCTCCATGATCTGCTTGTTTAATTGTTCTCATTATTACTCTATAATTTACAGAAAGCATCAAACTCCTGTGTAGTCAAATTATAATACTTAAAAACATTTGACTTGAAATATAGCTCCCTCAGTTTTCTCACAAATATTGTAAAAACCAGTTACAACCAGATGACTATTAAGCACAAAAGTGCTAGATTTTTTCCAAACCTGAGCTTCTGTAGCAGCTGAATCTTTAAAAATTAATTTTAAATTCAAATTTCTCATGAACAGTTTTAGGTCAGTCAAAGCTTCAACAACTGTGCCAGACTTTGCAGGGATAAACTTAAGTCCCTTACTTAAGTGAAATATCAGCAGAAGATAAATTGTCAGATAAAGTAACATCAAACTGTCCAGTAATTAAGGAGGGTTCACCGACCTGCCCCTTGTTTGCAGTCCTTGGTATATTTTTAGTCCTTTTGCTTCTCCTGTTTTTTTTCTCTTGGTTCCTTTGAATGATTCACGAATCATCACTCGATCGTGATTCACGGATCATCTCTCTATCTTCTCCGGCAGTTGTGCTAAAATAGGTTGCCAAAAATCCTCTCAAGTAGATGTATTCCCCATTATCATGGATGCATAAAGTTATACGAGGACTGGCAGTGATCGTAACTGCATCAGATGTGCTAGCCGTGCCAACAGATACTGTATTCGAGGAAGCGAAAGTGGCGTTAGTTTTAGGAACTGTATTAATTTCTGGTAAAGTTTCTCTTGGTACAGTATTGGACAGTTTCTTATTAATAACAACACTTTTAACGCTCTCCTTAGACCAGGAAAAAGTATTTCCTACTCTAAAATGAAAAGTGTATATGTATATATTTATATATATGTTTTGATTGCCAAATGGTCCAAGGTTTTTATGCATCTCCAGCCATGTAGTATAATCTACTTAATAATTTGGTTAAATAAGAGGTACCACATCATTACTAATATTATTTAAAGTACATAAGGGTTATATTATTATGATGGCTACTAAGTAGGGCAGAATCAGCCCGAATGTCACACTGATGGGGGAAGGGATGCAAATTTAACATGTATACCAATAACACTTTGTTTTACAGCACAATAAACCACTCCCTTGCCTGATAAAAAGCATATATATATATATATATATATATATATATATATATATATATATATATATATATAGTTAGCTTGTGAGGAAACTATTTATTTTTGTTTTACTTGGGTCACTTGTCTGTGTACGTAATAAAGGATTTTCGACTGGAAACAGATTGCCTACCGTGCTTGGATTACTTTCGAATACTTAGTAATTCTGCACAATATTTTAATTATATATTTTTTTTGACTTAAGACTAGTTTGTTTGCTACTTCTACTACCATTGTCTGATCTGATTAATATACAGTGATTAACTGGATATATATGGATTGAAAAGCTTCCACACACACAAGATGTTCTTCATCTCACATTGCTGCAGTCCTTACACTTGGGTAGTCCGCTGTCCTCGGTCGGCCCGAATATCAAAGTATTAGGCTGACGTCGGTCAAGGCGCTTAAGACTGACATCAGGACGTCAGGGTACAAATGCGCATGACCGACGTCATATCCTCAGTCTTTTTTGCCGCATGGTCCGATGCAGAAGCAGCGTTGCAAGTGCCGTTCGGCGTTCTGAAATTTTTCGAATTCGGAGTTTCAGACCGAGTCAAAGTTGGCTAAGTACCCCGTTGGGGAATATTTTAGTTTTTTCTTGCCTCAGTGGTTTACCGGATGTCAGAAAAAGTGAATAACTGTATTTCTTGTGGGAAACAGATACCGCATAGAGATTATCATACTTTGTGTATTCCTTGTTTGGGGCCTGAGCACAACGTTGTTGGGTGTCGCTTTTGTGCTAGGTTCAATAAGCGCACTATTAAGCGAAGGTTAGATTGTGCCAGGTTGGTCTTTGGGAAGCGGTGCAATTATAAGATGCCGTCGGACGCTCCGACGCCCGCTTCTTCGAAGAAGCGCAAAGACAAGGCAGCTAAACCCAGGCAAGAAGAGTCGTGCGTACCGGACGCCGGTTCTTTAGAGGCGTCAGTGGAACCGGTGGTTCCGGAGGCTTCTCTGGAGTCCCAGGGGGAGACTTTGTTATTGCAGGATGTGGCCTCTCAGGAGGCAGGTCAGGCTGAAGGGGCTTCTCAGGTTACTATACTCCCCTCCCTTCCTAGGGTGATTAGGCCCTCTCCTTCTGTTTCTAAGGCTTCTCCCAGAGGCAGGCCAGGTATAGCTTCTGTGGGTGTCACTCCTAGTTCTTCAGGATCTGTGCCCAAGAAGCACATGCTTAAAATGGCAGAAGATTTAATTACTTTGATTAGAGGTTCTTTGCCCCCTCCAGATAAGAGGCCTAGGGTGGAACCAGAGTTGGGGAGTTTTGAGCAGCCTTCAGATGTTTCAGAGTCTTCGGCTGAAGACTTGCAGGAGTATTCTCCTTATTCTGATTCTGATGCAGATGATTCGACCCCTTCTGCTTCTCCTCCAGAGGATTTTTCTTTTTCAGAGACTCTTCATTCCATGAGGGAACATTTTAAGTGGGAAGGTCAGGACTTCTCTGATTCCAGGAAAAGGCTTAGGAGTTTTGCTTTTACCCCAGCATAGGCCTTTGGCTATACCTCCTGTTCTGGATGTTGTGGAAGATGTGTTTGGAGGCTTCACTTAATCCTGATTCTTTGCCTCCTGCTCCTGTTAAACCGGATAGGTATTATAGGGTGCCTGAGGCTCACAAATATCTTTATAAGAGTCCTAGGGCGGACCCAGAAACTGTTAGTCAGGGACCTAAGGGTGTCAAGGCCTCTGTTGTAAAAAATCCGGTTCCTCCAGATAAAGAGGCCAGAGCTTTGGATAGATGGGGAAAGAAAGTCTATACTTCTTCCACCTTAGCTATGAGGGCTTTGAATTGCCAGTTTCACATGTTGAAATATCAGAACTGTCTTCTTTCTCAACTGAAGTCTAAGGTAGATGCTCTGGCGGAAGGCATTGAGTGTAAGGAATTACAAGATTTAGTACATGTCTCTGAACAGGTGGGTAAGCATTCTTTACAATGTGGTTTTGATGCTGTACAGGCCTCGTCTAGGGTGGCTGCCACTGGGTCAGTTCTTCGCAGGCACGCCTGGCTGAGGGATCAGAATTTATCTGAACATGTTAAGACAAGGATTTTGGATGCCCCTTTACAGTCTGATGTGTTGTTTGGTTCACCTGTTGAGTCAGTCTTGAAGAAAATGGAAGACAAGGCTAAGTCTATGCAGACTGTTAAAGATTTTTTGCAAGTCCAGCCTCCGAAGTTTAGTAGGAATTGGCCTACTAAGGGGTGGACATACCCTTCTTATGATTCACAGTCTAGGGGTAGATCTAGACGTGGTAGGGGCAGAGCTCAGAGCTCCTTCAGACCTAGAACAGGGAGTTCTCCTGCACAATCTTCAGGTGAGGGCAGGGGCCAGTCCTTTCGTAAACAGGCCCAATGACCTACCTTTTCAGCTGCCAGATCCTTCTTGCCTGGCAGCACCTTTGGGAGGAAGGTTGGTGCTCTTCAGGGAAAATTGGAGTTTGATTACCCAAGACAGATGGGTATTGGATATCATACACCAAGGTTACCGGTTTTATTTCCATACCTTGCCTCCTTTCAAAGGCATGCCGGACGTTCCTCCTCAGCAAAGACTAGAGGCTCACAAGCAAATTTCTCTGCTGCTCCAAATAGGGGCCATACAACCGGTCCCTCTGCCAGAAGTGGGCCTAGGATTTTATTCTCGCCTGTTCCTAGTACCAAAGAAGGGGAACACATGGAGACCAATTTTGGATTTATCTATCCTCAACACTTATCTGGACATTCCCAAGTTCAAAATGTTGACGTTACAACAGCTTTTACCTCTGCTGGGCAAAGATCACTGGATGGTGACTCTGGATCTCAAGGAGGCTTACCTTCATGTTCCTATCAGGCTAAGTTGCAGGAAGTATCTGCGTTTTCGAGCTGGGACTTCTCATTATCAGTTCTCTGCATTGCCCTTTGGCTTATCTACTGCGCCCAGAGTGTTCACGAAGGTTCTGGCTCCAGTGATAGCTTTCTTCAGGCTAAGAGGAATACAGATCTATCCTTATTTGGACGATTGCCTGATTCTGGCCCAAGGAAAGGATGAACTTCTTCATCATTTGCAATATGTGATAGCAGTGCTAAGATGCCTGGGGTATTCTGTGAACGAAATAAAGTCCAGTCTAGTACCTCTCAGGACATGTGCTTTCTGGGTGTGAGACTGAATACAGCATCCCAGATGGCCTTTTGACCCCGGACAAACAAAAGAATCTTTCTCTTTACTTCCATCAATTGTCTCATCAGTCCAGGCTGACTGCAAGGACAGTCCTTCAAGCCTTGGGGTTCATGGCATCTTGTATTCTGGTGCTTCCCAATGCCAAACTGCATATGAGGAAGCTACAATGGTATCTCAAAATGTATGGACACAGCACTGCCAAGATTTGGACACTGTCATTCAAATAATACCTTGCATTCAAAAGGAATTTTTGTGGTGGGCTCAGGAATGTCACCTAAACAAGGGACTCTCTGTGACCCGGCCAGAGGCGAGTCAGATTCTAACGACAGATGCCTCAGACAAAGCTTGGGGAGCTCATCTGAATGGAAAGTGGGTACAAGACACGTGGCCTGCCAGACTTCAACATCTACATATCAACTTGAAGGAGATGTTAGCAGTCCAATTTGCATTAATAGCTTTCAAGGATTTACTTCTTCCAGGGCAGGTGTTGATTCTAACAGACAACACAACTGTCATGTGGTACATCAACAAGCAAGGGGGAACACATTCTTATCCTCTATGCAAGCAAGCAATGATTTTGTGGGAGACTGCTCTCAGGTTACAGCTAAATCTTCAGGCAAGGTTTCTGCCGGGAGCACAGAACTCCTTAGCAGATGTGTTGAGCAGGCAAATTATGGATCCCCACGAGTGGAAATTGGATCCTCATGTATTTCAGAAATTGACAGTGTCATGGGGAACTCCAGACATAGATCTGTTCGCTTCTCCACTAAACTACCAGCTGCCAAAGTTTTGCACAAAAAGGTTTCATCCCACAGCTTGGAAAGTGGATGCTCTTTCATTCAATTGGAGCAATCTTCATGTGTATGCCTTTCCACCTCTGCCTCTCCTCCCAAAGGTACTCCTGAAGGTCAGACAGGACAAGCCAAAGATGATTTTAATAGCTCCAGATTGGCCTCGACAGCACTGGTACCCATTACTGAGAAGTCTGGTACGGGAGCTTCCATGGCCTTTGCCTTCGATTCCACACCTGCTGTCTCAGGAGAACAGTCATTTACTCAATGTCAAACTTCACTCTCTTCACCTGACAGCCTGGCATATTCTGTTTTAAACCCTGGAGGGTCTCAGCTTCCACAGCAAGTTTTGAATGTTATTTTGGAGGCCAGAAGGCCTAGTACAAGGAAAGTGTACGCAGATAAATGGAAGAGATTTTTATTTTGGAGTACAGCAAAGGAATTTGATGTTTCTAAGCCTAATTTAAGTGTGGCTCTTCAATATCTTACTGAGTTACTGGACAAAGGTTTGTCCTTCTCTTCTATTAAGGTTCATGCGGCAGCAATTTCTGCTCACTATGACTGTGACCCACCATTGTTTTCTCATCCTTTGTTTAAGCAATTCCTTAGAGGGGCAAAGAATATAAGACCCCACGGAGAGCTCCTACTCCTGCTTGGGATCTCAATTTTGTGTTGGAGAAACTCACTCTACAACCTTTTGAGCCTGCAGCTACTGCTGAGTTGAAATATTTATCATGGAAGACTGCTTTTTGTTGGCCATTACCTCTGTAGAAGGGTTTCTGAATTACAGGCCCTTATGGCAGTTGAGCCTTTCTTAATTTTCCATAAGGATAGGGTATCTTTGCGTACTAATCCTTCCTTTATGCCTAAAGTGGTTTCTAGTGTGGCTTTAAACCGAACTATTCATTTGCCTACTTTTTATGCAAACCCCCAAAATAAAGGGGAAAAGATTTTGCACACTTTGGATATACACAGGCAGTTGCGATATTATTTGAGCAGAACTAAAGGGTTCAGGCAGTCTCAGCAGTTATTTGTTTCTTTTGCTTTGGGTTCTCAGGGCAAGCCTGTGTCAAAACAAACTATTTCTAAGTGGATTGGGTTTTGTATTGCTTTCTGTTATTCCCATCATGGCAAGGAGATTCCAGCTGGGATTAGGACTCATTCCACTAGGGCTACTGCCACTTCTACAGCTTTTTTAAGGGGGGTGGCAACTAAAGATATTTTGGAGGCAGCTACTTGGAGTTCAGTGCATACTTTCTCTAAGCATTATCACCTTCCTCTTTACTCTAAATCTAGGGCTGGTTTTGCCACTGCAGTTTTACAGGGCATTTTGGCAGCTCCTACTGCTTTATAGTTTTGCCATCCTCCCTTATCTCTGCTTTGGGATTCTACCCAAGTGTAAGGACTGCAGCAATGTGAGATGAAGAACATAGTACAGTTTTGTACCTACCATAAATGTAGATGTTCGAAGATCCACATTGCTGCAGTCCAATTTACCCTCCCTCCTTCCCCTCTGTAGTTAGAGGCGGTTGTGTGGTTTGGGTTGTACATATTGTGAATATTGTATATATTGTACATATGGTTAGTACAAGGGTGGTTGGTTGTTTTTTGCTGTCTTTTGGTTTTTGACCTTTCTGTTTAGGGTCTTCTGACATCTGGGGCAAGAAAAGACTGAGGATATGACGTCGGTCATGCGCATTTGTACCCTGACGTCCTGATGTCAGTCTTAAGCGCCTTGACCGACGTCAGCCTAATACTTTGATATTCGGGCCGACCGAGGACAGCGGACTACCCAAGTGTAAGGACTGCAGCAATGTGGATCTTCGAACATCTACATTTATGGTAGGTACAAAACTGTACTTTTCTTGCACTGTTTTGCTTTTGGACTCACTATACTTGTTTAGTGGGTTGTCTGAGACATTGGGGATACCACGGAGATTGCTTGTTTTTTTTTTTTTTTTTTTTTTTTTGAGGTTTTGCTATATTCACATCTGTTTGTGAGATTCCTGCGTTTCCTGCGACTCCATCTTGTGTTGGCCAGGGCCTGCCTGCACTTAGTGGGAGTAAGTGAACTGGTTGGAACTGGTCTGGCATAGGGTGTTGTGCTGAGAGCTCAGGGACAAGGGTCGATTGATCAATTCCAGTTTTCCTATTTTACTTTCGTTTTTGTGGTATTTAAGTCCAGCATCTGCATGGGTTTGTGCTTGTTTGCCTGTTGCGCACCGCCGCTGTGCTGTTTTGGCCCTTTCTGAAGTATCTCTGTTGCATTTTTTCCCGTACCAGCACTCCTGCGTGAGTGAGATCCTCGCCTGCAGCTAGTATATTGATTTTATCCAGCCCTACTCACACCTATAGGTACTCTTCTCAGATAGTACCCACTCTACTATCCCTGATTTCTCTTCCACAGGTTCTGATAACCATGGATGGACAATTTCCTATGGTTTCTCCTGCTAGTCTGGTTGATATGGGCATCCTGAGACAGTGTAGCAACTACCTTATGTACACAGACAACCCTTTACTACTACCACCTAGGAACACAATATGTGAGAGATGCAGTCACAT
Source organism: Protopterus annectens (assembly GCF_019279795.1). Taxonomy (NCBI): domain Eukaryota; kingdom Metazoa; phylum Chordata; order Ceratodontiformes; family Protopteridae; genus Protopterus; species Protopterus annectens. The sequence goes on from NC_056747.1 coordinate 720,107,352, forward strand.
TAAGAACCTAGAGTCCTTGCTGTCTCAGTCACAAACCAGTACATCCAAGAAGGTTGTCTGGACAAACATTACGAACACCACACCTCTAACACCATCCACGTATGTACAACATACTCCTACATATGCGGGGGTTCTCAACAAAAATATACCTAAACAAGAGTGACCTCCGAAACAAAAACACACACGCACATCACAACCCACAGCACCAAGCATCACACATAGTACACACGTCTGTGTCTCACCAACCAACCAACTAAGGCCCAACCACAAACCCAACAATACTAGTCATAGGAGACTATCGTGAGACACACAGATGTGCCCCTCACCAGGTTAGACAAGAAGAAATTCACAGTAAGTTGCTTGTCAGGTGTAGAATCCACCATATCACACACACACACTCCAGTCTCTCAACAGGTACTGTTATGACTCTTGTCATAGTCCATGTTGGATTGAATGACTTGAGACATACCTCTCTGGACTTTATGAAGAGACACATGATTGAGCTCACTGAATGTGTGTCCCAGGCAAGTATGTCCCTATCCTTAAGCAGCATTCTACCATCACCAAGAATAATACCTCAATACAAACAGAAAATGATTGACTTTAACAATTGGCTTAGTTTCTGATTTAATTCCAAGAGGATCCAGTACCTGACAGCCTGGGAGGACATGATTGACAGACCACAATGCTTTGTCAGAGATGGCCTTCATCTGTCTTCCCTGGGCTTTAGGCTTCTAGCAAAGGCTCTTGCCTCCCCCATAGTGCCTTTTTTAGGCAAAGTCATAAGCACAAAATTACCAACATGAAAAATTCTTATAAACAAAATGTTAAAGTCATGCTGCTAAACGCTAGGAGTCTTTGCATGAAACTGGACTCATTGCAAGCATTCCTTGCCCTGGAGGATGCTGACATTTGTGCAGTCACTGAAACCTGGTTCAGAGCTGTGGAGAGCACCCCAACCTTACCAGGTTACTCATCCTACCACACTTTCAGACCCCAAATGGAGAGCTACAAAGCCAAAGGAGGTGGAGTTTCAATAGTTATCAAAGACATACACACCTCCAGGCTGGTCAAATGATACGACGTACAGGAGACACTCCACGTGCAGTTAACAAAACACCTGTTTAAATCATAGCTAGCTACAGACCCCCAACCATGACTCAGGACACCCACTCCACCTATCGGGACTTATTGAATCCATCAAGATTCAACGCTGTACCCTGATCCTGGGTGACTTTAACTACCCATCCATAGAGTGGAAGACCTATTCTAGCCCAAACATGAATGCCCAGAGATTTCTCAACTTTGTCATTTCCAATGCATTGGATCAGCTGGTCGACACCCTCATGAGAGGTGAAAATATTGTAGACCTGGTCCTAACCAACATGAGTAGCCACTGTAGCACTCCAACAGTGTCATCTTCCTTGGTAAGAACTGACCATAAAGCGATCACTTTTGAAGTCACCATCTCCCCTGACACCCCTCCCCCCTTGTCATGGTCAAACGAAAAACTTTTCCAAAGCTGACTACAGACTCCTCAGAGCAGGTATAAGCAGCTTCACAGCCACCGTCCCTTCAGTTGGAACTAGCACTAATGTCCAAGCCTACACCAAAAAACTATATGAGCACCTACATAGCTGTATGGACTCGGCAATACCTGACAGGACCAAATCATCTTCCTCAAGGAAGAGTAAACCTGTCTGGTGGACACCAGCAATAAACAAACTCTATTAACAGAAGTAAAAAATTGCTGTCCAAGGCTTAGAAGGAGCAGGTGCCAAGTTGGAGGCAATCTCTCCTCTGTCTGAACAAGCAAATAAGGTCACTGGTGACATCCTCTAAGGTTGACTTCGAGTCCAGATTGGCCACATCCACCAAGGACAATCACAAGGCCTTCTTAACATATATCCGCAATCTCAAAGGCAACACCCAAATCTGCTTTGAACTGGTGGTCAATAACACCACATACACAAATGCCATAGATATACCCAACCTGCTGGCAGACAGGTTCAGTGAAAACATCACCCCCTGTCCCCGTCAGTAAACCAGGATATCTCCAGCACCTGCCCCCCAATCACCAGGGAGCAGATCCTTAATGCCCTCTCAAAGGCAAAAAATACCGTCTCTATGGGACCCAATAACATCCCTGGCTGTATCCTACATGAAATGAGTCATGAGCTCTCAGCTCCATTAGACACCCTATTCAACCAAAGCCTGAGCATCTGCTTCATCCCAGTTGAATGGAGGACAGCCACTGTTATCCCTCTACACAAAGGTGGATCGTCCACTGATCCAGACAATTATAGGCCCATCAGCCTAACTAGCCTGATCTGCAAGGACATGGAACGCATTATCATGGACCTTATAAACAAGGACATTGTCAAACTTCAATTGCTTGACCCTACACAGTTTGGTTTTGTCAAAGTGTGATCATGCCTGTTAAACTTGGTCGACGACTTTGAAACAGTCACCAAAGCCGTGGATGAGGGAAGATGGTGCACACCGCCTACCTTGACCTTGCCAAAGCCTTTGACACTGTTCTCCACTCGGGCATAATAGATAAACTCTCCTAGCTAGGCATCAATCTGTATGTTACCAGATGGGTAGCTAGCTGGCTCACTGATGGAACCCACTCAGTCAAAGTAGGGGAAGCCACCTCTAGTAGTAGACTCGTAACAAGTGGTATACCCCAAGGGATCGGTCTTGGGACCTCTCCTGTTTGGGATATACTTTTCTGTGGTGCAAGCCAAAACTAGTGGTCTGTAGCTGACCAAGTTTGCAGATGACTGCAAGCTGGGCGCTGTCTTAAATTCCTCTAGTGATGTGAACATCCTCCAAGATGGTCTTACCCAAACTAATGACTGGTGCCAGAAGCATGGCCTCAAACTGAATGCCAAGAAATGCATCATTATCCCCTTTAGGGAAAATGTCATCCCCACTAATTATCACATTGCATGCTTAGTACATTTTTATCAATCAGTCGTGAGGGACCTGGGCACCTAGGTTAATAGCATCTTGACTTTTGACCACCACCACCAGGGTATTTCATCCAGAAACAAGGAGGTCATAACATCCCTGTACTCCTCCCTTATCAGACCCATTATCGAGTACAATGCCCCCTTCGGCATGTACCTTGCCAAGCAAATGCAGCAGTTGGAGAGATCACAGAGATTTCTGACCAGGAAAATCCAGGGTCTCAAACACGTATCGTGTACAGATAGGCTAAAAGCCCTGTCCCTCTACTCAGTCTCATACAGACTGCTCAGAGGTGACTTGTGCCTGGCATACAAGGCCATTTCAGACCCTGCCTTGATGGAGTTGCTACATGTCTGTAAGACAAACTCCACTCATGCAACCCACACGCAAGGCCTTAACCTGGTCAGTGACATTAATAGAACTTGTTGGCGGGATAGATTTTTGTCCCAAAGACTCCCCCGTCTGTGGAATAGACTCCCTGTCCATGTCAAGCAGAGTACCTCTCTAGCCCTCTTTGAGGAACCTGGATGACTGGATGGGAAACCGAAAATATACCTCTGGGATCCCACCCGTGTCCCTGCTGGAGAGGGGAAACAGATGCTGGCTTTGAGGGAACATGGGTGAAATTCTTGGCTAGGCTTGTAAGGGCCTCTGGGCCAATAGCGTGGTATCATCCTATGAACCTGTTTGAACGATATTCTGATCCAGGCCCTGTCCATTCAATTGGCTATACATCATCTAGACTTTACCATCTCCTTCTTGAGAGGTCTAGGGTTCACCATAAGCCTTCAAAAATCATTCCTGACACACGCACAGGATCATGTGTTCTTGGATGCAGGATTTTAACAGGATAAATGATGGCCTGTCTTCCTCCAGACATGATTTTGTCCCTTAATTCTTATTTCAAGGGGATAGTCCCTCTCCAAGCTTTGTTGGCCAGGGAATTTCTCTGGCACCTAGGATTCATGGCCTCTACCATTCCCATGGTACCCCTAGCAAGGCTACACATGAGGAAATTCCAATGGTACTTGAGGACATTCTGGAAGCAACACCAGCACCCCCTGGAGTTCCTGGTTCCCTTGTTACCGTGATTGTCCAAGGAACTGAACTGGAGGACAGTTCTAATATTGGCCAACCCAGGCCTACCCCTACAACCTCTGCCCCCAGTCAGGGCCTTTACACAGATGCTTCAGACACAGGTTGGGGAGCAACCTTAGCAGAATGGAAAGTGAGAAAGTCTTGGACCCTGAACCAACAGAGGGAGCACATCAGTATCAAGGAGATGAGAGCCTTGATATTGGCCCTCCAGATCTTCAAGGATCAAATTATACCGGGAGTGCTGAGGTTGTACACAGACAATACCACTGTGCTGTCGTACATCAACAAACGGGGGGGGGACAAGGTCCTATCTCCTGTGCAGATTGGCTCTGCAGGCATGGAAAATCACCCTAGAGAGACAAGTAGACCTTCTAGCCATATAAATACCTTCTGCAGAAAATGTGATTGCAGACACACTAAGCAGGACCATGGCCCGATCCCACGAATGGATACTGAACAGGAATGTGTTCTTGAACCTGGTCCATCGATGGGGCCATTTTACAAAAGATAGTTGCTACCTTTGCCCTCCCCATGAACAGACCACTCCCAACCTTCTGCTCCAGGATACCTTCTCTTGAAGCATGGAGGGTGGATGCTCTTTTATTTCCTTGGAAGGGGATGTTTGCCTATGCATTCCCCCCTTCCCTCTCGTACAGAATCTTCTGCTGAAGATTCAGAAAGAACAACTGCAAATCTTGTTGGTGCTCCACTATTGGTCAAGGCCGCATTGGTTCCCTAAGCACATTAGGACTGTCAGGTTTGAAACTGTTTGTATAGCTTTAATAGCTTAATTACTAAAGCTATCACATGATGGTCAACAGACCCTATAAATGAAGTTAGAATTCGATTTCTAATTGATCTTGATAAAGCTTGGCAATGAGACCAAGCGAAAGCGCTTGATTCAAACTGTTGGGATTTGTTTTTCGTATTTGTTCTTCACGTGGTGGAAGTTTTGTGCTGAAAAGCAAGGTGTTTTAAAAAAGTTATTGACAAGCAATAAAATCGTTTATTCCGTACCTCCGTTGGCTGGTTTTGAGCAGTGGAAAGCTTGCTTTTGTTTTTTGTTGCTTACATCTCGTTTCCCTAAGCACATCATTTAACTAAGGGCAATCACCACAAGTTTACCCTACTGAATGGACCTGCTCACACAGGAGAAGGGAACTCTCATATACCTCCAACTCTCCACCCTGAAACTTACATTGTGGGTGATAGGGCATTAATTCCCTTCAACCATCTTTGCATAGAGGATGTGCTTCAGGTTCTGCAGGGCAGAAAACCAACTACCAGAAAATCCTACCTATCCAAATGGAAGAGGTTTTCTGTTTGGTGTCTAAAACAAAATATCCAGCCAATGACAGTAGACCCCCCAGTGGTTTTGTCTTACTTGTATGAACTGATGAACTCCGGATTGTCATATTCTTCCACTATGGCACATTTGTCTGTCATCTCAGCATGCCTCCCTCTCATCCCCCCCTCTAGCTTCTAGACTAGAAATTGAGCTATTTCTGAAGGGGGTGCTATACCTTAGACCTCAAAGGAAGCCCATTCCACCTCCTTGGGAATCTAAATTTTTTTCTGGAAAAGTTAACCCTACCACCTTTTGAGCCAGCCAAGGACTGTTCTCTCCAACACTGCACATGGAAAACTATTCTTTTGGTGGTCATTACTTCAGCCAGAAGGGTTTCCGAACTACAAGCCCTTATGGCTTCTTACTTCTTTATAGTTTTCCACAAGGACAGAGTCTGTTTACATACTAACCCATCCTTCATGGCCATTGTTGTCAATGAACTTATCCTGAATCAGTCCATCAACCTTCTTTCCTTCACCTCGAAACCCTGCTGAAAGGATCTTTCATTCCTTGGATGTACATAGCCAACTCCGATACTATTTGGCCAAGACCAAATCCATCCATAAATCAGACAGGCTGTTTATCTCCTACCACCCTAGAGCCCCAGGGTCTTCCCATTTCCAAGCAAAGTGTCCCCTCCTGGATCTCCAAGACTATTGCTTTTTGCTGTACAGCCTGTGGCAAAAGGCTTCCCTTCCCAGTTAAGTCACATTCCACTAGGGCAGTGTCTTCCTCTGGGGCCTTCTTTAAGAGCTTGGATACAGCTGAGATTTTAGAAGCAGCCACATGGTCATCTGTCCATACTTTCACTAAACACTACAAGTTGGACATCATGTTTAGGTCCAGGGTGGGATTTGCCAGAGCCATCCTTCATGGCTTTCTGGAAAATACCTCTGTTCCTCCACCTAATTCTTAACAGTATGAGCTTTTGCATTCCCCCTGATGTTATGGATACAGCCGCATATGAATAGAAGGACATAGTATAGTTGTGTAAAATCTTACCATAACTTTAGATGTCCTTTTCTTCTATATGCTGCTGTATATTTTCCCACCCTGCCTTCCCCCTGACACTTGCCTGACTTCTGACTACCCTCTCAGTAGTTGCTGGTTCCAGCAGCATTCAGATCTGAGGTAGGTGCCTGCTGGCATCCGTTTTATTCATGGCATCTGTTTATGGCTGATGATCGCTGAGAGACATGGGACATCACACATACCTTCACAGTAGCAACTATCTTTTGTAAAATGGCCAGATGTACGAGTTTGAGTGTTATGGATACAGCACCATATAGAAGAGCAGGACATATAAAGTTATGGTAAGATTTTACACAACTGTACTGTTCTGCTCCTTCCTGGCAACTGTAGGACATGATTAATGTTATTTACCACATTTTCTGCAGCCTTATTCTAATAAACAGGAGTAGGCACCATCACCTTTTATATAATGGCATATTCTCTTATTCTAGCTGTATGCAGATTGCATATCTTTTGCTACTGTTGCACTTTTGCTTCATGTTCCTGTCAGTCCCATCAGCGAACTGAGCCTGATCATGAAATTTGCTCCAAAGTCGATACCTTGTGGAAATTACATTCTCCCTCCCACTCGTCATCCATTGAATATAGGAGAACCCTCGCCCAGTGATCATAAAGTAGTTCAAATTGTGAAAAACATAGGGAGTATTGGGTTACATCTCTGTATGCAGAGAGGAGGTGGTGCAGACACTTGTGCCACTACCGTTTAAAGTGGTATGAAAATGTCATCAACATGGTTTTAAGAGTAGAATTAAACCTATGCTCAATACCATTTATGTTTATCTAGAGAAGAGTGCAGTCTTTAGCTGCTGTATTCCACAGTGCATCTGCAAACAGTTCATTCAACAGGTCTGACATAAAATTAGGACTGCTTTTTTCGATGCTTCCCATGGAAAGCCTGTCCTTTAAAAAACTTCTGACAGATCTTTTGCCACCTTCTCAGCATGAGTAGAGAACAGAACCACCCCCTCAGGGTACCCAATAGAGTAAAACAGCACTAGTAAGGTAAACCTCATACCTGTGGCTTTGAGTACTGTGAGGCTCCACAGTGTCCATGGCTGCTCTTTGAAACTGTTCCATATAGTATGAAAGGGTATTAAATCAACCTTGGCTTTGTTTCCTGCCTTGCCAGCCTTTTGGCACTGCTCATATGTCTTGCAGTACCTGCCCAAGAAATTTTGCATAAGCCATTTTTGTGCATTTTATGCCCAGGTTTGCTAAAAAAGGAGTATCATGAGTTCTTGCCAAAGGTGTCTGACACTACCAGCTGTTGCACCCCTTCTCCCGAGCTCCCCTTCAGAAGTCCATTCTGTTTTTCTGTAGCCCTTTGCAACCCTTTGTCCCAGTATACATGTGCCCCCAATGGATAATCAGGACCCACCTTGGCAGTCTTTCTCAGGTCATGTAAGGTGGGAACTGATAACTGTGTGTGTCTCACCAATTTCTTTGTGATCCGTCTTCTAGTTCCCCTTTTAAGAGAAGTCCAGTATCTGTTGACAGCTGTGGCTCAGTTTCAGACCTAACGTCCCCTGAAGTAACCCACTTTCAGAATTCATTATTTTTTTGATAGCTGTGGCTTAGATTCAGGCTTACTGTTCCCTACCCTTAAAGTAGCCACATCAGCAGTAACTTTGGGGATATGGGCACTAGCAGGGTCTCATCTCTGCTGCCTTCTCCTTGTGCTTCTCTTCTTGCCTGGCAGCATATAATAATCTGTATGCAAAATAAGGTATTATTGGAATAATTTCCTACATACTTATCTTTGAGGGTATCATCTGACACTGGCACCTGCTTGTTGTCTTTTCCCAGTCCAAGTGAACTATAGTTAGGGCCTTGGGAGGAAAAAAACTTTTCAGATGTCAATATCTGGAGTGGGCTACTGAGACAAGTATTGTTAATTTTTAACAACTGTAGGCTTAATAATAGTTATGTCTAATGTGGTATGCCTCTTAGGGGTTTCTTTTCTTTCCACCAGGATAGTTTACAGGTCCCTGGGGTAGTTTGGAACAGCCACTGCTTCAGAACAACCCACTACTACCATAGCGCAATGTCTTTTGGCTCTTTCATGAGGCTTTTGTTCCCTACCCTGTCACAGAGGATATTTGGGTCTTCTATCTCCACTTGATAACACGTGAAACCTCTAACTTGGAAGATCCTGGCATGTACTAAAACCAGTGATGTTAAGTTGTCTATCTCGCCTTCATTCTTGCTGTTTGGGATTTGAGCCGATCCTTGGCTCCGACTCAGCCATCTTCAATAGCTCGAGAGTTGTTTACTGGCTCGATGCTACCCCTTATCCCATGATGCCTAGCGATAGCTACCCAGATCTCGTTTGTCGCTTCAGCTGCAAGGTGTGTCATTTTCTGGCTCAGGCTTGTATTTTCAAAATTTTTGTGTAGAAATATATTCTTATACACCATAAAACTATTGGATAAATTCCCCTTCTTAGTTTTATTTACTAGTGTTTGTTGTTGAGTACCTTGTTCTTTTATAGTCCCTTTTAGTAGAACTCGTTTAAGTTAGAGAGTTCTCCCCTCCCCCACTCCCTTCCCAAGGACAGCCGTTTAACTTAGAGGTTCTCCTTTCCTTCTGTTTTTTTGCTATTGTTCATAAAAAAAAGGGGAGTTTGTTTCATATATATTTACATAGTCTGTTGTCTTTGACTAGAGTAGAATTTTTTTCTGTCTGTGTTTCTCTTCTGGTGCTTGGTTCTCTGTGGTTGATATGTCTAAAGAAGCTAAAGTATCTGGATTTAAAAAGTGTGACTCGTGCTGTCAGAAAATGTGTCTGACAGACGGGCACACTAGTTGCGTTTATTGTGTGGGCGCCGTTCACCTGCAGGACTCTTGTTCTATCTGCCATGCCTTTAGTCCAAGAGTTCTGTAGGAATGGAAGAACAAATTGATCCTTAGGGGTCTGTTAAAACCTCAGGATTCACTGGCAAAGAGTTCACAGCCAGTGAATTCCCCAAAATCCTCTAAACCGTCGGCTCCACTTTTGGAGCCGACTCCGGTACAGGATTTATGGAGTATGTCGGTTCCAGCTGGCACCAACAAGACAACTCCTCCGTCGGCTCCATCGGATGTTTCAGAGCCGTCTTGGAGCCATAAAAGGCTGAGGTCCCCTTTGTTAGAGTCAGTTAATTCGGCTCCTGGCTCTTCATTACTGCAAAGTGAACGTAGCCACCATTCTTCACACTCCTCTCGATCCTCTAGGCTGTCGGATCATGATGTGGAGAGAGTAGTAAGTAGGTTGCTAAAATCACAGGCACTAGCTAAAATGTTGTCTAGCCCTCCTCAACAGGTATCGGCACCATTCACCTCCCTTTCTGTTCCTCCTCCGACTCCATTGAGCTCAGAGCCGGAGTTCGTTTGTGTTCGAGTAGTGGAACCGTTGGCTCCTATAACCATATCTCCTTCGGTTCCGACGTCTGCTCCGATTACCTCGATAGTACCTTTGATCAAGGGATCTGGACGCCGGGGCTCCCTCATCAGCTCCAAGGGGGCGAGTGGCATCGGACCCTTGTCCGACCCCATTCTCCCTCTCCGAGCATCGGCGCAGGTGAGCTCTGTTCCAATATCTGCTTCGGAGCCGCCCCCTCGGCGCGGAGAAAGATTCCTATTTCTTCGTAACCGAGCTTTCTCTGCCTCGAGGCAGAGACGCCTTTGAAGTCATGCGGAGTGTGCTGTCCCCCAAGTCAGCACCACTACCAGCCCCACCAGCTCCGTCCCCCGTAGTCTGTGCCAACCTCTGCTCCCCCTCCAGACCCCAAGTGTAGGGAACCGATGCTCCAGGACACCACATTGGGGGTTTCCTCTTCTTCCGAGGCCTCCTCTGATCACTCAGAGGTGCCCCCTTGGAAGAAGTGCAAAAGGAAGCACATTGACTCCCCTGGGTCTGTCACTTCTGATACAGACTTAAATGAATCAGAAGGGTCCCCAAGATCCCCCTCTGAAGATGTTTCCTTCCCAGACATCCTGGAAATGCTTAGGCAGAGGGGGAACTGGAATCCCCTAGCCCCTACTGAGGATGAGTCTGTATTCCTGGATGCTTTCAGTTCCCAACCTTCCACCTGCTGGGTTTCTCTGCCTTTCGACCCACTTATGTCCGTAGTGGCTCGAAAGGCGTGGTCAGCTCCGGACACAGTGGAACCATCTCCAAGGAGACCTGGTAAATTTATTACAGCTCCCCAGGGTAAACAATTCCTTTCTAAAAGTGTGCCCGTTGATGCCATGGTGGTAGCAGCAGCCACCAAAAAAGAGTTAGCGGAGACCTCTTCATCTGTTCATCCCCCTAACAAGGAGTCTAGGTCGATGGACAGGTACGGAATGCAAATGTTTGCTTCAGCGACCTTCTCCATGAGGTCACAGAACTATTTGTCATTTTACTCGACTTTAAAGGGATCTCCTTAAAGAGCTTGGAGATACCCTTCAAGATCCTACAGCTGAAGGGAGCACAAGCCAAAGTAGCTTCCCAGCTAGCGACGCTTAATTCTGTACTTAACTCCTCCATGAGGCTCATTTCCTATGCAGCCGATGGAGTGAGTAGAGCCGCGGGCACAGGTGTAGCCCTTAGGAGGCATGCGTGGATGTGGCTGTGTCACTTTGCGGAACCCTTTCGAGCGTCCTTCACCAATACCCCCTTTGATGGCTCCTTTCTCTTTGGGCCACAGATGAGACACATTGATTAGGTGTGAGCAAGAAGGCAAGACTCTCTCTGCCGTGGGATTCCGTTTTTCCACTCCCTCTAGACCTTAGCCCAAGGGTCAGAAGAGTGGGAAGATGTGGTTCCGTAAATCTCAAGGAGCCTTATCTGACACGCGTAGTGATTTTTCCACCAGAGGCAGAGGGGGAAATAATAATAATAGATGCCGCCCTCATGGCAGAGGGGGTCCACAGAATCAGGGCAACAGAGAATCTTTCTTTGATAAGCCCTTCCAGCATCCCTGAAGGGTGGCCCGGCTGCTCACCTCTGGAAGCAGTCGGGGGAAGACTTTCACTGTACCCAAAAGCCTGGCAAAATTTAACAAGAGACAGATGGGTACGGTCCATTATATCCGGAGGTTACAAAATTCCCTTCCATCAACCCTCCCTTACAGTCAAAGAAGACCCTACCAGATGTTCCACCCAATCTGAAGGAGCAAGCAGTAGTAGAAGTTTCAAAACTGCTAGAAAAAAGAGCCATCCAGGAAGTCCCCGCAGACCAGCATGGATCCAGAACTTACTTAAGGTTCTTTTTGGTACCAAAAAAGACAAGGGACTGGAGACCGATTCTGGATCTCAGCAGACTAAACAAATCTGTACAAAGAAAGTTTGGGATAGTCACGCTACAGTCCATTCTACCCTTCCTGGGTCAGGACAATTGGATGTGCTCGACAAATCTTCAGGACGTGTACTACCATATCAAGATGGACAGATGCTCCAGGAGATTTCTTCGCTTTCGGGTGGGAGCCAGTCATTACCAGTTCAGAGCTCTGCCCTTTGGTCTCACCACAGCCCCCAGGGTGTTCACCAAATGCATGGCAGTGGTCACGGCTCACCTGAGACATCAAGGATTCCAGGTGTTTCCATGTCTAGACGACTGGCTCCTCACTGCTACCACCAGGCATCAACTCCTACAAGCGCGGGATTATACAATCACATCCTGCACCCAGCTAGGTATTACAATAAATTTTTAAAAATCTGCCTTGTTGCCCTGTCAGTCTATCACTTACATAGGAGCAGACATAAACACAAGGGATATGTTCGCACGGTGCCACTAGAAAGAGTGTCCACAATTCGTCAACAAGTGCAAATCCTAATGCAGAGCAAAAGGATCCAGGTCAGGTATGTCCTTCAAACTCTGGGCTCCATGGCAACTGCCATTCTTCTACTCCTACTAGATCGCTTCCACATGAGAATTCTTCAGTGGCTTCTTTTCACGCAGTGGTCTTTCCAAGAGCTACATGTCTCACATGATCCTGATCACGGAGGCATGCAAAAGACACCTTTCTTGGTGGATGGTCTCCCCACTAGTTACTCAGGGCAGACCTGTCATACAACCCCTTCCAGTAGCCACAGTGACGACAGATGCCTCCCTGATAGTTTGGGGGGGGGCATTATCTGGGCAGGACAGTCCAAGGCACTTGGCAACCTCAGGAGTATCATCTGCACATATGACCTAGAAATGAGAGCCTTGCTCCTATTATTGCAAGCTCTTCAAGACTCTCTTCCTTCCAGGACCATTGCAATTCAAACAGACAACATGTCAGTGGTGTGGTACATCAACAAACAGGGCAGAACCAGATCCTACCCCCTGTGTCGAGAAGCACTCAGATTTTGGCAGTGGTCGATTTCCTCCCAACGTTTTCTGATTGAGACGCACATCCCTGGGAGATCCAACGTCATAGCGGACAGGCACAGCAGAGCTGTCCTCATGCCTCACGAGTGGTATCTGAATCAAGAAGTTGCAGATCTTATTTTCCGCAAATGGGGACAGCCTTGCTGCAATCGTTTTGCCACCCCCTTCAACAGCAAATGCAGCATCTACTTCTCCCTTCTTCCGCTTCCAGGTCACATACCCAGAGACGTTCTAGTTCACGATTGCCCTCAGGGACTTCTTTATACTTTTCCTCCGTTTCCCCTGATACAGAAACTCATACTGAAAGCAAAATCGTTGGGTTGCAAAATGATCCTCATTGCCCCCTACTGGCCTCGACAGATATGGTTTCCATTCCTGCACCATTACCTTCTCGACCAGCCCTGGACTCTGGACCCAATTCCAGATCTCTTGATTCATCAATCAGGCGGGTTGCATCAGTCCCTCCAAACTCTCCAGCTCACAGCTTGGTTGCTCCACTTCTAACCTTAGCCAGGCTTCCCAGCATTTCCCCAGCAGTCCGTGAGATTATCGTCTCCTCTCATAAGTCTACAATGAGAAAAACTTATGCTAGCAAATGGAAACGTTTTTCATGTTGGGCAGAGTCTAGGAATGTGGATCCCTTCTCAGCCCCAGCCCACGAAATTCTGGAATTCCAAGCACAACTGTTTCACTCCGGGGCCGCTTCCGTTACAATTAGGGTACAATTAGCGGCCATTTCTAATTTTCATATTGGTTTGTCAAATTCTAACATTATGTCTCATAAGCTCTGTAAAGCTTTTTTGAGAGGAACATCTCTTCTTAGACCTCCAGTGAGAGATCCCCATCCCCCTTGTGACCTTAATTTAGTCCTAACTTCCTTAATTCTGCCCCCTTTTGAACCAGCAGCATCCTGCTCCATCAAGTTTCTATCTTGGAAGGCACTCTTTCTGGTAGCTATCACTTCAGCTAGGTGTGTCTCAGAACTACCTGGTGTTTCATAAGGACAGAGTTGCTCTGAGGACTAATCCTTCATTTCTTCCTAAAGTCTGCTCAGAAAATAATTTAAACCAATCTGTAGATCTCCCTGTGTTATTCCCAAATCATAGCAGCAAGGCAGAATACAAACTTCACCAATTGGACGTTCATAGACAATTGCGTTTTTACCTACACAGAACTAAAGAAATAAGAAAGTCAGACCAATTATTCCTTTCTTATGCCTTAAACAAACAAGGTCTCCCAGTTTCCAAGGTGACCTTATCCAGATGGTTGTCCCACACTATTACTTTTATTTACCAGTTAAGGAATAAAGAGTTACCAATTAAACCGAAAGGTCATTCTACGAGGGCATTAGCCACCTCCGTAGCCTTTCAGTCTAGGTTGCCCATGGATTCCATCTGTGCAACTGCCACATGGGCAAACCCTCATACCTTTTTTTCTCATTACAAGGTGGATATGGTCTCCCGGAGCAGAGCTGACTTTGGTTCCACTGTTCTGAAGAGTCTGTTCCACTGAGCCACCCAGGGTGTTAGGTGCTAGGGACGCTGTCCCAAACAGCAAGAATGAAGGCGAGATAGACAACTTAACATTAAGAAGTTATGTACCTACCATAATGTTCCATGTTAGTTGTCTTCATCTCGCCTTCTTTCTTGCGTCCCTCCCTCCGTCCCCTGACCTAGTGGATCGAGAGGAGTCCCTTTTTTCACTGGCTGAGTATTCTTTTATTGTTATTCTTCTGGCCAGGTCTTCCTAATCTATTCTAGATATTAGAATGCATGGAACAACCAGTTTTTCGATAACTGGTTTCTCTCTTATTATGTCTGGATTAGCTATTTCAAATGAGATCTGGGTCGCTATCGCTAGGCATCATGGGATAAGGGGTAGCCTCGAGCCAGTAAACGGCTCTCAAGCTATTGCAGATGGCTGAGTCGGAGCCGAGGATCAGCTCCGATCCCAAACAGCAAGAAAGAAGGCGAGATGAAGACAACTAACATGGAACGTTATGGTAGGTGCATAACTTCTTATTATTTCCCCTTGAGGTTGTGGAATCTCCTATAATGCCTTAGATTGCCCCCATGAGTTCCATTGTACTCGTTTAAAGTGCTAGGTGTAATCTTTTAAAATGCCTTATATACAGAAGATGTATTCTTTTTTTTTTTGCAGGGGATCCTTTTGACGAAGCTTTGTTTGGTCTAAACCTGGCTAGCTTATGGTTTTTCTTCCTTTTTTCCTTATTCTCCTTCCAGCACTCACGTTCTGCGGAAGCTGAAGGAACAAAACTCTGTACCACCTTCGTCATTGTCTTAACTGAGTGATGTTTACCGGGAAAAATGAAACCACATTTATTTAAGAAAGAAAGAAAGCCAGCTCAGAAAGTATTTATACTTGGGATAAAGTAGCCAGCACTCCTCATACACAGGGCTATGTCCTGTACATGACCCCTACTTATTTAACTGCCTCTTAAATGTCTACATATCGTGGGGGGGGGGGCGCAGACTGCTAACAATGAACTGACTTTGAGTTTTAAGCATTTCTCACTTTTCTGAAGTATTACCTGACAAAAAAAAATTGCTTGACTCCTCTCCCAACCAGGTCCGTGATGTTCCTCCCCATCCTTGTTGCTTTGTGAAACATCTTATCATTTAGGACATCAGTTAGCTTTCTTTTGACATTATCTACTGCCCTGTCCCTGTTTGGAGAATGTTGTACACTTCAGGGGAATCTGACATTAAAGGCGTCTGGCTGCAGGAACAGATAGAACTAAGGCTGTCAGCATTAGGACATCTAACTCATTCTTTCAGTCCCTTAATTAAGCAGCCTTTTAGAAGGCTTCAATTTTATATGAGTATTAAAATTCCTTCTCTTTTAGCTACCAACGTTCTGTGAAGTACTGTATCGTGATCCTGACACCTCCCATGCATAGGTTTCTTTCTAGTCTGCCTAACTAGTGATGTAGTTGTGGAAGTAAATCAAGACCAACTGGAAAATACCTTTGCTGTAAGGCTTTGTGTTGTCAACTGTCAACATGAAATTTAGCGTTTTAAGAACTCTGTCAGCCTGTACTGTAAATTATTTTCTTTAGCCTTCACTGGAATGAAAATGTGAGACTAAAAAACTAGATCGACATTTATGAAAGGGCACTACAGTTTGTCATGCACCTTTCGCACCTTGAAAGCATCTCATGTGAACTGCCCGTCATCTCCTTGAGAAATCTAACTTTCATTTTGTCGTTTCCCGTCACTCTTCTGTTTAAAGTGTTCTATTTTTGGTCTACCTTCCTATGTGGATATTTTGTTTTTGTTGCTCCTGTATAAATAACAGATTTTTAGAAGCCATTCAGTAATTATGCCTGATCTGCCTCTCTTCCCAGTAATCTGGCAATTCTTGCATCTCTAGTATTCTTGAAAAAAATACTCTGCCATTTCTACTCGTTTTGCCATTTTCTTCTCTTGGGGTGTCTTAGCCTCTTGGAAGAACTTTGTTGCCTTTTTGTGGCATCAAAGAAGGTGGTATAAACTTATGTTCCTCCCTTCTACTTCTACAAGCTTTCCTCATTTTGCTACTTGTGGCCTGCCTTGAGTATATCTTTTAACCAAGTTGGTTCTTTCCTTTTTCCATATTTCCTTATGCTGAATTCCATTCTCTTCATTTGTTAATGTAGTCCCACAACTCCACTTCTACTGTTTTTCTTCCCTTTTAGTCATTGTAGTGTTTCATATCAGATTGAAGCTTTCCCTGTTGTAATTCCTGTTTTGTGATCTTATGTTGTTCTGGTATCACTGTAGTGAAGATAAATCTCTCACAGTGGCATTGTCTGTGCTGGCTTTCAGATCTCTTTCTTTAACTAAAGTTGCCTTTCTGCTGTGGTCGGACCTAATGATATTTTGTCTCGCAGTTAGAAACTTCGCTGACAGTTTCTGCCAAGGCTTCTTTTGTTTTGCAATATGTTATGCAAGATGTACACAAACTTTAATGAAAATTTAAGCGTTTATGATTTAAGATCTTATACTAGATGTATCTAGAAGTGATAATTTCTGAACTGCAAGCATTGATGTGCTTCTCTACTGTGTTCCACTCTAGTACCATTGAAATCCAAGCAGTCATTCATATCAGAAGTTTGATTTTTTTTGTTTTGTTTTTTGCATTCACAGTGAATCAGTTAATATAGTAGCATTCTTTCTAAAACAAGAAAATAAAGGGAGAATGACTTGTACTCCTTGGATGTCCCTAAAGCCATTTGATATAACTGTTAGTACAAGAGGTTTCAGATGGTTAGACCACGTCTTCATGATTCTGACAGGTCAAACAAGTCCTACCTGTCACAAAACAGACTTAGAGTGGCCAATATACTGCATCCCTTTTTTTCCCCTATGATAGCTGAGCAAAACCTCTAAGAAAGATTATTTATTTCTTTGTATTTGTATTTGTTTTCCGGGATAGAGCAGTGATTTCCACGGACCTTTTTCAGATTCAGCCTGCGAGCAGCGTCTGGTTAAATAATTTTGTCAAAGTCCTACAATTAGGCGATGGAACTTTAATAACAGATTTTTGGGAACCTCTAACAGAGATCATTGCACTTCTGACATTTGCTTTTTAAGAATGTGCCTGTACAGCACATCTAGGGCTTCATTATGGATTACTGTGCATGTATTCATATAAAACATTGCAAGCTAAATGTTCCCAAGTCTGAAAGCCTAACTGATTTTGAAAGTACTTTCCTAAGAGGTTATTGCCATGAAAGTATACCTCCTTGCTTTCTTCTTAGGGATGGCACAAGTCTTGAGATCCTTTTGCAAGGGCTGTGTTTGCATAGGAATAGTGCTGCTGTATGAAGTATGTACCATTCCTATATATTTCAGATGCTTCTGAGGCAGTTCTGCTACCTGCTCATTGTTCCCATATAATGGTTTGTCTTTTGTCCTAATAAAATCATCCATGTAGCAATTTGAAATATTTGCAGTTTTTAGGTTTCACTGTTAGTTGTTTCTTAGTAGAATAATTGAAGAGGAAGTAACATTAATCCTTATGCAAGCGTAATTACCAGTAGCATGAGACTGTGCTTGAACTTAGAGGCTGAGCACTACCTGACATTGAGTTGAATTCAGTTGCTTTACTGCCTCGAGTCCCTTTCATGGCGATCTAGTGTTGTGGTGCTTTCTCATACAACCTTTCTGTACTTTGATACTGTCAACATTTTAGCAAAAATGTTTTGTAGGAGACCACTGATAATACAGCTGACCAATCACAGGCAGCTCTAGACCCCAAGGCTGTCTACAATGTATGTTGATGATTCAACATCTAGTGGCCACTTCTGTGCTTCCCTTCCCGCCTATCCACCAGGGTGTTCTCTACCTTGCATCTCATTTCCACAGTCCCTATTCATATGCAACTCCCTTGTGATATGCTCATTTAGGAGCCTTCTAAACTTCAGGAGGGTTGTGTAAAGGTTTCACCATGAAATTTAATTCACATGCCTGTGTTAAAGTTTATCAGTTAGCAGAATTAAAAGTCTGACTGTTTGCTGTTCTGAATTGCTATTTTCTGAAAGTCAAATGCCAGAACATTATGTTGAAAACTATTTGCTGAAAATGCTAGTTTGATAGTATAAGTACTTATTTATTTCTCTTTGCGTATGCAGTCATTACTATACATAATATAACAAGACCCATTTCTTTTTCTGTGTATTACTGTGTAGGTCAGTTACAGATCCCAGAGATGGAAAGAGAGTCGCGCTTAAAAAGATGCCCAACGTCTTCCAAAATCTGGTCTCTTGCAAAAGGGTCTTCCGTGAATTGAAGATGCTGTGCTTTTTTAAGCATGATAATGTAAGCTACCTTGCAAGATTCATAAGTGATATGTTATTTATTATATATGGAAGTGTTTTATTTCTGTATGTTTGAGTTTTTTTAAGGTCTGCTGTTTGTTGTCTGCTTTAAGTGCAGAATTTTGTCAAATTGCATTGCTGTTACATTCTAAAAGTACTTGGCAAAATTGTTTTAACTGCCACTGTAAAATAGTTTCAACTGCCATTATTTTTGGAAAATGTGTCATTATCCCTGTTTTCATGGTGTCTGGTAAGGTTATAAACCTTATTCCATGGGTAGACGCTGGCTCCACTATATTTTTCTTTTCTTTCTCCATGTGTCCTAAGTCTTGCCCAATGGGTCCTCATCCTTTACTCCACTGCCTTGTCTGAGCCACTCCCATGGCTGGAGCCAGGCATCTCCAACCTGGGCAGAGACCCCCTATGACCCATCTGTTTCATGACTGGAGAACCTCATCTGCCCATTTAGTCCCCTGAGGAGAGAGAGAGAGAGAGGGACAATAAGTAGGGTGTATGCCTATGTGCTGGACCAAGTAAACTCCTGTCTAACCCCCTGGAACACTCAACCCCTTTGCTAGGCCCCTTCACCTCCAAAGTCCCGCCTACTGTGTGAGCTGTGCACCCTGAGCAGGCTAGCTCTCGGAAGTTATTACTCAAAGTACACCCACTGGGTGTCACCCAAGCAGTGAGAGACAGCATTAGGTGAGCCTTCAACAGATACTTATTTCCATAACCCTCCCCCATTCTACCCCCTCCAGCCCCTATGCCACCAACCAAAAATGGGTTGTCTAGTTTGCAGTCAGGGCTTCATCCATCTGTGCCATAAGGTTAGGCTGTGTGACTCCCCTGTTTTCCCCCTGAAGTTATAAGATGCATCCCAGCAACTTGAGAACTTACACAAGCACTACCCATTCCACTTCACCTTTGAGTGCCAGTTTATTCATTTCACTTCTTGAATTAACAACAGTGGGTTAGCCTGGGTGTGCACTGATAAGTTGTAGTTCATTTTCTGAAGAGAAACCCATGTCCATAATGTGGTGGATAATTTTTTTTTTTTATGATTTAGAAGTTTTTTTTTTTAATTGAACTATGCCAGCTTATTTTAAAAGTAACAGAAGATCTAATGTCAAAGAGGCCCATTGGGCGCTGTTCTCTGGAATTAGGCTAAATCATGAAGTATCTCAGCAAGTAGAATCTGCCTTTTATTTCACTATCCACCTCCAGTTAATTTCCTGCCATGAACACTTGAGTAAGAATAAACATAGCCCCAGATTGCATTCACTGTCTTTTGGGGGGAGGGGAGGGTAATATTCTTGTACAGGAGCAATTTCTGCTATTCAGAATTTGTCATCTTCATTTTATTATCATTTAGCATTTTATGTGCAGAGTTTTTATTTTTTTCCCTTTTCTTAAAGTTTGAGCCTAGGCTTTTATCTTCATGCAGATCCACTCTCTCTCCCAAGTGTGCTTGTGTTGGGTAAATCTATCTCATTCATACTCTCTCGCACGCACACACGCAAACACAAATGCGCAGTACTTGTTAATGCTTAAAAGCAGATAGCAATATGGTCTGGAGTTTGGTATACAGGAATTTTAACAAGGCTGCTAAGATGTGACACGAACATTTTTTTTTCATATAGAAGGCCCTTGAAGCCTCCAAAAACTTAGTACATTAAGACTCCCCTGTTACTGGACATTGCACCAGTTCTGGTAGTCCTAGAATGTCTAAAAATAAATTCCAAAAATAAATTGCTTTTCTTAAGTCTGCTTTAGAGTTAAACTTCTCCCGTTCAAAAGATAAGGTAAGAAAATAGTTAAATTGGAAAAATGCTTAAAGTATGGAGTCATTCCCCAAAACGTTTTCTTGGGAAGAGCCCTCAGGACAAGTGAGGAACAAGTGTAAGCTTCCTGTGTTTGTTGTAGCTAATCCACTAAGGGATGACTTCCTTCATTTGTGCTGAGTCATCTTTCTTTTTCCCCGCCTCCTTTTCAGATCTCTCTTTAATCCCTCAGCTTGACAGCAACTGATTGAGAGTAGATGTAAGAATACCTCAAAGCCTTCAAACTGCTAGGGCTTATACACCCCCCCCCCACCCCAATCATGTGTTTGGGTTTGGGGCATCTTTGTAAAGTTCTGTTTCCATTCCTGGTATTTTTCACCAGAACTTTGCCTCACATTATTGCCATTAACATCAGCCTTACAGACCACCACCTGCCCAAGCATTAGACCAGTGTCTGCTGTACTAACACTGGTATACAAGTTTTGGTATAGCCTAAATTATTACAAGTGCTATTCCAGCATTCACCAGAGTATAGATGTTCACTTTGACGTTTCAGTTTACCCAGCATTGGTGTAATTGACAGAAGTGAGTTGACATCAGTATACTGTGGTGTGGTGCTCCCTAGTAACTGTTGTGAGTCTTTAAAGCTGAGTAATGTGAGAGGAGGAACTTGCACACTTGTCCAGAATGAAGGATACCATACTGCCCTTCCTCATACCATCTGTTGTACCACTGCTACTAATTATCTCATCTTGGAGACTGCTCCCCCCTCCTTTTTTTCCTCTTGCATCATCCCATGGCCTTCCTATCTAGCCCCTGTATCCTTATCAGGTCTACCAGCTGCTCCTGATCAGAATGGACTTTTTCCAGTTTTTTGCTGGGACTGGTCAAGAAATCTGAGTGTTCTGGGGGAGAGGAAGAAGACACTATTAAAGAAATTGGAGCACTGAAGAGCAAGGCTGTAACTGGAGAGATGTTGGCCTCTCATAGAGAAGGAGTTGTATGACCTGGAGTATAGATTCCTAGTGAGTATTAGCCAGAAACTGTATAGAGGAAATCTTAAAATGCCAGAAAGTGACATGTCGATTACCAGGACCATGGCAGTGGTTCTGTTTGTTACCAGGAAGGCCTAGAAACACTCTTATACTCAGCCTGACACAAGCTTAGGCACAGGGACAAGAGAACTGTAAGGACTGCTTTCTTTGAATGTCTTTTTGAAACTGAACTGTGCTAATTTGTGTTTTTGTGTTAACATACAGTATTAAAGGGCACTATAATTGACTGTTTCCAGAGTGAGTTGCATACTACAGTGGTGCTGTTCAACAGTCAGCAATTATACCAAACTAAAGTTTTTGTGTTCCTACTTTGCTTCTTGCATTGACTGTACCTATTGTGTTAGTTTTCCCAATTGTGTGCAAGAAGAGAGACTTGTATGTGCACTTACTAAGAAACTGTTACCTTTTGTCAAAATGTGGTTTCTCTTCTGAATAACCATAGTGCGAAGATGTAATAATATTTCTGAGTTATAGGTTCATAGGCAAGTACTAGGCTAGATGCCCTTGCAGGCCATTTTAAACCTTGCCAATTTCCCGTTCATTTCATTTGGTGTTAGATTGGCCTTACTCATTCCATGCTGTGACAATTGGAATGAGTGTGCTTTACATCAAAATATGCCTGATACACAGGAGTAAATGGAGGTTTTACAGGCCAGTGATGCAACTGTGCAAAATGTAACTGTATTTGAAAGTGAGAACTCTGCACTTAAATGTTCTAAGAGTGCTGATATACATGATAGTGTAGAGCAGAACTTGTGTGCATCTTTTAAAAAAAGTGTGCGTATGTATGTATGTATGTATATATATATATATATATATATATATATATGTGTGTGTGTGTGTGTATTATGTATATGTATGTATATATAAAATTATATAGGGGGAGAGAGAGAGAAGGAATACTCTGCTCTTAAGGAGCAAAGGGACAAGAAGAAGGGAACATACATGAGAGACACTGTTACCCTGACTTTCTTGCAGAAATATTTAATGTTAGCTGAGAATGTAGGAATGCTAAGATAGGAATGCTAAGACCGACAGAGAAGAGCTGTCTGAACTGTTTTAGTGGTATAAATAGATAAAGTCTTGACTACTGCCCAGCTGACTCAAGTTCATTTAGTGGCTCTGTCAACTGATGGAGCAGTAGGAAAGGAATGGATGTGTGGTTTGGTGGCCATTCCCTGCAGCGATCCATGGTGGAGGCTGGGAATGCTGTATTGGGGGGTATAGCTTAAGGACGTAAGAGTGGTGGACATGGTCGAGCTGCCACAAAGGAGGGGGTGATGCACTGCATGCCCATCCTCCCCTGAGAGCATCACCATGTAGCTGTATTAGGAGGCATAATTGTGGGTGTGGCATAACAAAAAACATCAGGTGGAATGGACCAGTGCCATCAAAAATTGGAAAAGGTCCATGGCGAGCAGGAGCAGCTGGTAGACCTGGGGAGGATGCAGGGCACTAGATAGGCAGGCCATAGGATGATGCAAGGAGAAAGGGGGGGCAGTCTCCAAGATGAGATAATCAGTAGCAATGGTGCAAAATGAAAGTAAAATGTCTGAAAGTTTTACAAAGTTATGGACTGATCTTGACCAAATAAAGAAATGGCAGAGTAACATATTCAGATATATTGTTGACTTCTTGTCATCATGCTACAGTGCATTACTTTGTTTTCGCTACTCAGTACGGGACATTGTACTTGCAAAAGGGAGTTGGGTAAGCTACACACATCTTGAGGTACATAGTCTCTTTTTTTGACATTATTAATAACAGTGATGTCTGTATATTAATGGTAATGTTGGTTTACTATCATAAGGTTGACATCCACAAGACATTCCAACCTAAAATATTGAAGCATGTTCTAAATGGAATGTCAAAAAGATCAGAATTTCACAAACGCACTTCCTGAAGCGAATTCGACCTTTCTCGAAATCCGTAGACTGTAGTCAAACACTGCATACCACGTGAGGAAACTATGTAGCAGTGGGGCAAGCCCCCCCTGCACCCCCCACACCCCCTGCAGATTAAATATTCCAACTCCGTGATTGCACTACAGTGGGGAAAAGGGCAAATTTCCTAATTCACACTGTACAGTGATCTCTTGTCAGAAGGCCGACCACATCTGTGCGAATGCACAATGCATTCGCTAAACCAAGACTCGCCCGAATGAAGGTTCAACAACACTGTTTCAGCCAACCAAATTTCGGCATCCTGTGGTCGTTGGACCTTCACTTGGAATTCTGATAGTAAACCGGTAATATCTGGAGGGTTGCAGCTTTGGCAGTAGATATTAGTGTTAGGTGTCGCTCCCAAGCTTGACTGATTTAATACACATGTTCAGTGAAAGACGCAGCATAAAGTGTTGTAGATTAATTATCTACACCAACAGTCATTAATAACTCGTGAAATGTATGTCATGCTGCATCAGAGTCTTTCCACTACTCAGTCAGGGCTATCATGCTCACATAAATGCAGTAGGAAAGATGCACATACCCTGAGGTATGCAGATTTGCTTTGTTCGACTGTTGTATTAATGCTAGTAACTTTAGAGTAGTACCCTCAGCAGCAGCTAGCAACGTGACATATGGAAGCTGGCACGAGTGGATGTGTTCACCCAGTGAAAGCAATCACTGTGGAATGCACAGGCTTGAGTAATAGAAAGATGTAAATGTTTTAGGTGAAAGTTGTAAAACGGTAATGGTGTTTTAATATTGAGACTCGTTGTTCATGAACAGTTAAGCATAAACCCAACCACACACAAGATGGAAGTAAAATAAGACAGAAAGGAAGTAGCTAATATGTAGATTTCATGAGCTATACAGCTTTGCCCGCTCACAATTATTAATATTAGCAATATCTGCCCCCTCACAGTTATTAATATTAGCAATGTCAGTATATTAAATAGTATTTCAAGAATGGTACCCTCAACATTAGCTAGCATGGTGGCATGTGGAATTTTGCATAATTTAGTAAATGTACACAGTGAGGCCATCACTTTAGGATGTACAGGTCTAAAGTAATTGGAAAATATTTTTGCAGATGGTTATGGAAGTTATTAAATATTTCCATATTTTTATTAATAACGCAAACATGGAATGCGATAGGCCCCAAACATGACACTGGGTAAGCAGTGGATGTCATCCATTTAAATACATAGCAAGAGCCAATGAAAAATTGAGCTCATGAATATTCATGAAATTAAAACATATCTTTTAAGCACTTAATGATATGTTTTAATTTCATGAATATTCATGAGCTCAATTGTATTTAAATGGATGACTAAAAGGAACTGGACTGTACTGTTTTACACTGAAGAAGGCTGTTTGCCGAAACTAGTCTGTTATTTAAGTATATAAGTATCAAATAAATATATTGAACTCCGTGCTGCCTTGCTGGTCTATTTGGTGCTTTCTACTTGGTTTGGACCGTGCATTCCCTCGTGCATAGGACTTGGTTTGTTAAGCAGTGGATGTTGCACAATTTTAGTGTATTTTTTTGTCTTGGATATAATTGTTTGCTTTAGATACAGGTTATTAATGTTAAAACTATTCTAATATCAAGATTCATTTCTCATTGGTAAGTCTTATATTATTGAGCACTTTGGTATTATCAAGGTGACATGATTTAGTAGGCAGGCACAGTGAAAAATTCACTATGGGTCATACAGGGCTTGAGTTATTGCAGAATGTTTGCAAAAGGTTATGAAAGTGTTACATATTTCCATATTTGTATTAATTATGTAGAAATGAAATGTGTTGCAGTTGTGTTGGAGTTGCATATGCAAGCCAACGGTGTATATTAAAAAATGGCATTATAAAAAGTTGGGCAGTGTGAAGGCTTCCAGAAATATGAATGTTTGATAAAGCAGTTATGAATATTGGCTATATTTTCATACCAGAATTAACATTGTAAAAGCTGTATAGCCTACAACAAAGACATTATGCTGTCCTTTACAGAGCATCATGGTACACAGTTTTGTTACTCACAGTTGCCATCAAACATGCACAGTTCTGTACATTAATTGTTTTCAAATATTGTGAAAATATATATAGTATGCATAAGTTGCAATGATTGCCCAGTATAGCAAAATGGTGACTTGCCATCACTGTTGTTATTCATTACTAGAAAGGTCGTGAGCCGACAGAGTTCACTTGGTAATGGATTGGGTCTATCTTGCATGGTGACAAAAATGTAACCCTTTGTTTGACTGTAATACTGATAAATTTTGGCAGTAAAAAATAACATTTTGTCTACCAAAACTGCAATGCAGCTACAATGTTATGAGAGAGACTTTTGATAATAACAGCAACATATAACTCTTTGTCTAATGAACAGCTGTCACCATAGGTTGGTACTAGGCTATCGGCCCTAGGGCCTATACAAGCCTAGCCATAACAATTCCCTAGCTATTTCTTTCCACACTATTTACTTCCCTGGACCCCTGTCTAGCAGGGCGACTGACGTGATCCCTGGGGTGAATTTCCTTTCTCCCATCCAATCATCAAGGTTCCTTTTGAAGAGGGCCAAGGAGGTGCTCTACTTGACATGTATAGGCAGTCTAGTCTAGAGTCTGGGGAGTCTCTGGGTCAGGAACCTATCCCTCCAGCATGTTTTGTTTATTGTGATGACAAGGTTTAGATCCCTGGAGCGTGTGGCTCTGAGGGATTGGGATTTCTTTTTTTTTTATTTTTTTTTTGGTAACTTGCACTGTTTGAGGTGTTTGCATCGAAATACTCATTTCACTGAATAAGAAGCTAGTTTCACAGTTGATTGTAAACACGTATCACTGAATCACATTTTGCAGATTTCATATACAGTAAATATACCTCTGAAAGTTCAACCAAAACAGAAACGCCCAAAATTAGGGTAAAACCATGAAAATAAAAACGCAAACAGCCACTGAAGACGACCACTGGTAGTGCGGAGAAATACAATACTGACTTTAATTAACAAAATGACTAAGCGCTTTCACCAGTTAATACTGGCTTCTTCAGAGTCATTTTACAATCACAATTAAAACACCTTTATAGTAAATGCCCTATGTTAATAAGCTGACATCACAGTATAGCAACCAATGAACATCCTAATCAACTTTTTAAAAAATCCTATTATTAAATTAAGTTGTAAATAATTTCACTATTCTATCTAAAATTCTTAAAATACACATACTAAATATTAAAGTAAGAAATAATATTTAGTATGTGTATTTTAAGAATTTTAGATAGAATAGTGAAATTATTTACAACTTAATTTAATAATAGGATTTTTTAAAAAGTTGATTAGGATGTTCATTGGTTGCTATACTGTGATGTCAGCTTATTAACATAGGGCATTTACTATAAAGGTGTTTTAATTGTGATTGTAAAATGACTCTGAAGAAGCCAGTATTAACTGGTGAAAGCGCTTAGTCATTTTGTTCATTAAAGTCAGTACTGTATTTCTCCAGTCATTTTGTTCATTAAAGTCAGTACTGTATTTCTCCGCACTACCAGTGGTCGTCTTCAGTGGCTGTTTGTGTTTTTATTTTCATGGTTTTACCCTAATTTTGGGAGTTTCTGTTTTGGTTGCTGTTTTTTCGGCCTTGGCGACGTTCGCTCGTGGGGCGGTGTGTATACATGACTTTTCCTGATGGAGAGTGTTTTAAAAGAACTTGCCCATGTGGTTGACAAACTTATCAAGCTTCACATGGGAGAAAAAGGAGAGAGTAGAGTGGTTTCGGCGGTTAGCCCCACTGACTCTCAGGTTGAACTTTTCACTATGCATTCACCCATTACCATTGCTCCGGGTCAGGAAATGAATGCTTCCACTTCATACAGTGGAGCTGTCTCAAAAAATTCTACCTCCAGTATGGTACCTCCTGTTCCGTTGCCTAAACCAGTTGTGATTGGACGACAGCACGATCTTTCAACTTGGTTTCAAACGCTGGTTTTTGGAGACATAACAGCAGTGGTAGAGGAGAAGTTTATCAAGTTTCCAACCTTGAGGGAACAAATAGCAAAATATGAAAAACTTTGTATTAAGTTCAAAGCAATTCAGCTTGACAATTTATTCTTGAAGAAATCTAAGGAATTAAATCAAGTGCCTAAAGGGCTACGTATTTGGAAGCTGCCTATGGGTATAGAAGCTGGTACTGAAGCCTTTCGTGAACTAACAACTCTGTTCAATCGTGCAGGTATGGATATGTTAGATATTATCATTCGCAATAACGACGCAAAGTTATCTCAAATGCAGGATGAGATTAGTAAATTAAACATGAGTATTACTAGTGATCTTTTGTTTTTCCAGCATCAAACAAATTTTGATAAGACGCTGAGAAATATTGAGGCGTTTATTAACAAAAATAAGATTACTAAGCAAAAGAAACTTTTTAGAGATACAACTGGTTATAAAAACAATTGTGCATATCCACCTGGATGTAAATTGACAGTAACTGTTTCGGGCGAAAGACGTAATGATCCTGTCTTTACGGATGACTATGTTGAGCAAAACAATGATTTTTTAGAACAGCAGAATGGACCACGGAGGTCAGAGAGACTTATGAACAGGGGACAATTGGGAAGGAATGCACAGTTTGTGTACCCTCGGGGGGGCCCGAAGGGGACGTTCCTAACTTGTAATGATATTAACAATGTTTTTTGTTATAATAATTTGAATTGTGTGGGTGATGATGGCGAGTTTGTGGACAGAAATGTGTTATCTGATGTTACTAGTGAGTTTTTTTCTGATTATGTAATGGTAAACAACGAGATTTCAGTTGTACATGTTCATGATGATATGGATACAGTGGATTTATTTGATGGTCATTCTGTTATGGGGCATGAAGTTTTTGGTGAATCTTTCTCTTTTGATTTAACGACAAATAGTGATGGTTTGAATACGTATATTCATGATGACATTGCTACAGTTTATAGTCATTCTGTAATGAGGCATGAGATTCTGAAAAAACAAGGTTTTCTCATTTACAATTATACTGACATCAAGATTTGTGATACACATTTTGATCTGTTTAGTAAGGGTATTAATTTTGTACCCAACTTTAGGTTGGATATAGCTCAGGTGCTTATTAATTTGAAACTTTGCATGAGACAGTTAAATTTACAGATTTTTTTTCTCTTCTAACAAACAAAAGGATGGGGTAATGAATACTGAAGCTTCACAAGATTTGAAAAGAAAGAGTACTTTCATTCCGCCCCCCAATGCTGAAGTTACCTTACTAGAAAAATTAGTTGAGTGTGATTTTAGAAGGATTTGTTCACAGAAAATTCAGGTAATAGACAATCTTTCAGACAATGAGAGACTTATTTTGAGAAATTTTAGGGCCTCCAACCAATACAGGTGTATGAAACCTGATAAAGGTGGAGGTATGGTATTAATGACTAAAATTGATTATATTTCTAGGATGACCTTACAAGAGAGTATCCATAAATGAAGTCAATAGGGCTTATGCCAAAATTGATTTGTTCTTACTGGATGTATTGTACCAGGGAGTTACAAATGAAATAGAGTTCAACTACCTCACAGTAAAATTTCCAGCAATGCCTACCATTTTTGGTATCCCCAAAGTACACAGAGGCGCTGATTGTTTGCCCTTTAGACCAATTATTGTGGCTAGGGGTTCAAAGACAGAACCGCTTGCGGCGTTTATAGATGTTTTATCTAAGTCAGCTGTTAGTGAAGCAACACACATTTTGAGGGATTCTTGGCATTGTTTGGAGAGACTGAGAGAAGTGACAATTAATAACTCCTGTTTTGGCTTCTTAACTATTGATGTGGTTAACTTATTCTCTGTTATTCCACATCAAGTAGGTTTAGAAATGTTCTACGATAGTCTCCATGCTAGTTTTAGTGTGAATAAAGATCGGATTAATTTACTTCAAGATCTTATGGAAGTGGTTTTAAAAAACAATTTTATTTTGTTTGAAGGTGAGGTGTTCCAGCAGCTTTCTGGGGTAGCAATGGGGGCAAAATGTGCCCCGGTTTTTGCTAACCTAGTTTTGTTGGCATGGGAAAGACTTTTTGTTTTCCCTTCTAGGTTCAACGACAACATTTTATTATACAACAGGTTTTTGAATGACCTTTTAATTTTATGGAAAGGTGAAGAAAAAACTGCGGTAGATTTTGTTGATTACTTGAATAGTACCACAAACTTTTTTAAGTTCACATATGAGTGGAATGAAGAAGTTATTAATTTTTTGGATTTAACTATTAATAAAACAAATGTAGGTTTTTCAAGTACTATATACAGAAAGGAGAGTTATTCTAATTCCCTGTTGCATTTTGGAAGCTGCCACCCTTTTCACCAGAGAAAAGGTGTAGTGAAGGGGCAGATGGTTCGAACATCTAGGTTAGTCAGTGATGATGACATGTTTAGAAAAGAGATTTTTAAGTTAATAGGGATGTTCTTGGAACGAGGATACCCTCTTAAGCTTTTACTTAAAATTAAAAAAGAAGTGCTCAGGAAAAGGGGAAAAGATTATATGCCAATTTTGAATATTAAAGTTCAACCGGTTAATACGGGGGGCAACAATAGTAACAAAAAAACTGGAACATTCTTTGTTTTAAAGTACAACAACAGGGCACCTGAATTGTGTGCCAGTTTGAGAAACATGTGGAGGCACCTTTTAAGTGATGAAATTAAGGGAACCTTATGTGTTGAACCTGTGATTGTTTATAGTAGGGGGGAGAATTTAAAGTGTATTTTGGAAAAAGAAGTTAAGCCTCACAATAAATCACGTATGAGTAAATGTGGGGCTTGCAAACTGTGTAGGTTTATTGGGGAAGGTTCTTACCTTTGTGTTTTTGATTACAAATATACTATTGCTTGCCCTGGGCATTGTAATTGTAATAGTAAAAACTTAGTTTATGTAGCATCTTGCATGTCATGTGAAGCATTTTATGTTGGTATGACCACTCGAAGATTAAGAGATAGAATATCTGAGCATGTTAGATCTATTAGGAAGAAAGACATACACAATGCACTTTATTTACATGCTACCACATGCTCCAATTTTAATAAGTTTTTGTTTTTTGTAGTGGACCGTGTCTCTTCATTTGGGAGAGGTGATGTGGCTAACAGAGTTGCTGTTTTGGAAGCAGAATGCCAACTTAGATTAAATGCTTTGAGATACCCTGGTGTTAATGACTGTGTGTCTCTGAAACCTGTTTTAAAATTTAAATCAAATCAGATTTAAACTACTAGTAACATTTAAAAATGTGTATTTATATTTTTATTTATTATATTAGTAATTTCTTACTTTAATATTTAGTATGTGTATTTTAAGAATTTTAGATAGAATAGTGAAATTATTTACAACTTAATTTAATAATAGGATTTTTTAAAAAGTTGATTAGGATGTTCATTGGTTGCTCTACTGTGATGTCAGCTTATTAACATAGGGCATTTACTATAAAGGTGTTTTAATTGTGATTGTAAAATGACTCTGAAGAAGCCAGTATTAACTGGTGAAAGCGCTTAGTCATTTTGTTCATTAAAGTCAGTATTGTATTTCTCCGCACTACCAGTGGTCGTCTTCAGTGGCTGTTTGCGTTTTTATTTTCATACCTCTGAAAGTTTTTTTTTTTTTTCCATTTTGTTTTGTATGGGGCAAGCCATCCTGCACCCCCATGTGGGGGTGCCCCCCTTAAATATGCTAATTCTAAAACAATGGAGAAAAGAGAATTCCTTTCACAGTAAATCACTGCTAGTACACAAAAACAAACTTCAACAGTAGAGGTGCAACGAGACAGACATTAGAATGCGATGTACAAATTTGTGTTCGTCACTAATTTGCCTTATAATTCTTATAATCCAAAACCATGTCAGCAGTGATTTTTATGTAGCCTTTTGTAGTTCTGTTGTTGTTGTTATAGTTCTGTATAGATTGTAATTCAAGCAAATGTGCTTTCACTAAAAGTTATACTCATTCAAAATATTTCTATCATTTATGATTCAGTTGGCTATCAGTGCAAGTACAGGGGTAAAATGAGAAGGCATTTGTGGAAAGGACAGGGACCTTCCTACAGAAGACTATGATGACAAACTTTGGATTCACCTCTGTCGTCATCTGATCCGAGCACGGCAAATCATATGAGGTGTGCTGTTAAGAGGATTTAAAATCCTCTCAGGAAGGACATGATTTCCTAGCTTAAAAGACTTCTTGATTAAACTTTTTTTGCTCAGGACTGAATGAGTTAATACAGCCAGGCATTGAAACAAAACTGTCAAAAATGAAAACCTTATTAATATGCTGAAGGAAGCAAGGAAAATATTGCTTTGTAAACTGAGAGAACTAGTTAAACATTGTGTAAAAACCTGGGGCATGAGAAAATCCCAAACAAATCATTGGAAGCAGCAAATGGTAAATTAAACCAGTGTATGTTGACGCTTGCTTCTTATGTTAACCTGATGCAGGAAGGTGACACTGCTGTAACAGTGAAAATTCCCTCAAACAGAAGGCACTCATATTACCCTTTCTGGATGTGAAAAAGGTAACTTGTATAGAGAACATCAAAGGCAATCAAAAGTCTGAAAGTCTAGAAGTCACTGAACAGAATTGTACTGAAGACCAAACTTACATGCCTAGTGAGACCATAGAGCATACAGTTGCCACAAATCTATGTCCAACTGGGAATGTACAATGTGTCCCAGATGTAGTCAATGTTGAATATAGTCCATTCGTAAAGTCTGCACTAAGACTTATCACTTGTGTCTGATGTAAATCAAAGACTCAATGGAGTTAGTTGTTTTCAGATCCCTGTGCTAACTGGCAATATGATGCGATATCCAACGTAGCAGATGTGGACAGAACAAAACCACTAAAGAGAGTTTCTGTGCTACAGATGGCCATGGTCCGTCACTTGATTCATGCCACTTTATATTGGGAAGCATCAGTAACAAATACGAAATGAAACATAATGTTCCTTTCCTGCTAAGGAAATCTTTGATCCAGTTGATGAATGATTGAGAGAAGTTCATACACAACAGATTATCCAACAAACATGCTGCTATGCCTTTTACCAGTCTTAATATTGCCAGTGACTGCTACAACCAGAGTCCAACTTGTGGAAGGATGGCTCTCTCATTGAGGTTGTATTCCAACCATGGTGGGATCTGGCTGGACATTCTTGCTTATCCCCATAGTTTTGCACTCAGGTGAATCGTGGTGTATTACCCTCTAGCAGCCACTGTGGGATCTCTGAAATTGCATTATTTTAACAGTGTGAGAGGATGAGCCCACACAGTTGCTTTGAATAAAGGCGGTCATGCCTCCATCATAATTAAAAGGAATGGCTGTGGAGAGAAGAGGAAGCCATTGTAGAAAAGTCTGTTGGAGATGAAGTAGCCACTGTAAGAATAGTTGGAGCCCTTACCTAGAGACCAGTGGCCTATCGTAGAAAGACAGAGAGCTTTGCGACCAGGTGTAAGGACTTGGGAATTATGGAGAATATTGTTCAGAAATTGATCATAGGAAGTCATCATCAAAGATAAGTGAATAATGGTGATTGTTCAGTATATGTCTTCCTGTTTTAGTCTCATTGTAGATTTACAGCTTCTTATGAAATGAGCCGTTAAGGAGTTCACTCTAGACCAGCAAGGGCTGTGATATAGCCCCATATTCTTGTTAGTAATAAAGAAAACCAGAGACCTCAGGCCCATTGCAGATGTTAGTGGCCTGTACCTTTCTCTGGACAGATGCTTCCAAGCCTCATACCTCTGTTGGTTGTGACAATAGATACTTCTCTTGGAAGGGGTGTATTATTTTGAGGCAGCAGATCTAAGGCACATATTTATAACAGGAAGCCAACGTGTACATCAGTAGTTTGAAAATCAGGACCATCATTCTGACCTTGTAGATGTTCCAGAACTCCCTCCCTTCTGGTGCTTTTGCCTTCCATTCTTGATACATGGCTGAGGTGGTACGACGGCAAAAGTGGAGGAACTCATTCTTATTCTTATCCTCTGTGGAGTAGGCATTTGCTTCCAACCACCTTCTAGCAACATCTCACATCTGTGATCAGATCAGACCATTTCTTTTGCGGATGGACTCATTTGTTGATTTGTTACTGCTCATTAGGGGTGCATCAGTCAGTAGACTGGACACTGTTCCAGTACCGGGGGAAGCCTTGAAGCAAGCCTCCATCCACTCTCAAATGAAGCAGCTTTTTTCTCCTTTTTTTCTCCCTCTAGAGGATACACCAGTGATATGCCCTACTAGAAATAGCCCTGGGACTCCTTTATACCTTTCCTTTATTTCCCCTTATTCATATGTGCTTGGAGAAGGCCAGGATTATGCAAAATCAAGGGAGTTCTCATTGCTGCTTTTGAGCATGGCAGGTATTGCTCCCCTGCTTTTGCCTCACTTCTTCGAAAGGACCGTCACACAGCAACTGCCTTAGGATTTCCTGTTTCACTCAGCCTGCAGACTTCACCTGTACCTCCATTCTCTCTGGTTAACTGCATGTTTTTCCCATTTTAGTAATGGCCTGGGACTAATGGTACCCTAAAAGGGTAGTCCAGATTCTCACTTCTGCTCCGAGACCCTCCTTCAAAAATGACTTACTTAAATAAGTGGACTTGCTTTGCAGTCTGGGCCACTATCCAACACCTGGACCTATGTATCCCACTTATACCCAGCAATTTAGAACATATGCTTCTTCTTTTTGATCCTGGCCATCGTTTTGCTTCCATAAAGTTTCAGTAACCGTCATCCTGAACATTTATTAAGGCCAATAAAGTTTCAGTAACTGTCATGCTGAACATTCATTAAGGCCAATATTCTAGGGCAGCGGTGGTGCAGCAGTTAGCGTTGTTGCCTTACAGCAAGAGGTTCTCCGGTTCGATTCTTGGCTGGAACGCCTTCTGTGTGGAGTCTGCATGTCCTCCCCATGGTCGAATGACATTTAAAGACATGCAGGTAGGTGCGTGAATGGGTGTGCCTTCGTTGAAGGCTGGGTGTCGGGCTAGCACCTCTGCACCGTAAAAATCCACTGCCAATCATAAGTGGACTGGCGTTCTGCTGTGGCGACCCCTAACTGGGAAAAGCCGAAAGACGTTACTTTTATTAAGGCCAATATTCTGCTTCCATAGCTTCTCACAAGATCTGTAAAGCGTTCTTGGTACCTTTCTACAATGCCCTTCAGTCCTCTATTAATTTCCTCCTAGGGATTTTTATTTTATTGTGAAAAGCTTTATGTTCTATACTTCAAAAGTGCTGCAACAGCAGGACTGAAGTTCATCTCTTGGAAAACTTTTTTTTTTTCCCAATTTCCCTACCACTGATCATCAGCTGCCACAAGGTCTGCTGGACCCAGCTTTGCCTCCCTGGGCTTAACCTGACCCATATTTATGGTCATTGAGGAGGTTGACACCCTTGACACTTTTGCAGTTTCTGCATTCAGGAGGTGCATGTGCACTGCCACTCATGCAACTTCCTGATATCATTAGGGTAGCTACTGAAGCTGCTTCAGACTCCTCAAAGCTGGATCAAAAATTGTCTTTAAATGGACTCTTTTTCTGGGTGGTGGCTTCTAATCCAGACATGGTGGTGTATGTTCCCCACAAAGCACAGGACCCAGATTCCAAAAGATTTTTTATTGGTTCGTGTGGAATAAAGTTGCTTTTTATCATTGTGAGACATCATTATTCAACTGTTGGAATCCGGGTCCTGTGCTTTGTGGGGATTTATTTTTCTTGGCTCACTTCTACTTTCAAGTATTCAATGGTGGTGTATGTTGTTGCTCTTAAAAAAAAAAGTTTTCCATACCACAGAGCCATAGTACATCCACAGATAAAGAATCTAGGATGCTTGACTGGTTATGGATGCACTGTGAGGCTGCTGTCCTTGGATGTATCAGATGAAATTCCAATGTCCGTTGTAGAACAGTTGTCAGATGTTCTGGTCATAAAGCATCTCTTGTCACAACCTGCTACTTTGCTGAATATGGCCCAACATAGAAAGTGTGTAGCTTT
This sequence comes from Protopterus annectens, assembly GCF_019279795.1. Classification (NCBI taxonomy): domain Eukaryota; kingdom Metazoa; phylum Chordata; order Ceratodontiformes; family Protopteridae; genus Protopterus; species Protopterus annectens. The sequence continues at coordinate 720,142,762 of NC_056747.1, forward strand.
CAGTGCAGTGAAGGTTTAGGGGGAGCTGGAGCTTATGCATTACTTGTCACTGGCATGTGAGTGACAGCCTCACCTATTTCAGTAAATATACAAAGGCAGATTTTATGAAGATTCCTTTTCAAGGTTCTGAAATTTTTGGGCCAGAAGACGGAGCAGGAGGAGAAAGCCTTGCCTGCAGTCACCATCAAGATGACCTTCGTATAATTTTCCTCTTCCAAAATGCAGAAGAGTCTAATTCGGTTGTTGTTTCAGTGTGGGCAACACCAAAGTAAACAACATTTAAGCAAGGGGTAACTGACCAGTGTCTTCCAGAGAGGTTGTGGCAGCTGTGGCCAGAGGTCTTGGTAGTCATTGTGCAGTTGCTGTCCTGCTAAGGGGGACAGACTCAGTCCTGTGGGTTTGCCCAACTGCTGCACTCTGGAGGTGGTCAGGAGTCATTTTATTGTGTCACCTGTCTGTATGTGAGGCAGTCACCATCATTTCCAGGGGTTACAGAATTGTTATTCTTTATTACTCCATTGTCCTCCTTCCTCTGTCTGAGGGGTGACCTACTCCATCACTAAAAAGTAACAAATTTAGAGTTGCTGTGTCTGTTGGAAAAAAGAGCCAACTGGTACATACCAGCAAATCAGAGAGAGGGTCCAGGTTTTTGCCCATTTTTTTTATTTGTAACATTAAAACATGAAGAGCCTCAGGCTTATTCCAGGCTTGAGTGGCCTAAGTACTCCCCCCCCCCCCGAAAACACCATCCATATGGCCGTGGTGCAAATGGCCTTTCTGTATCTTGCTGAAGGAGGTAGAATGTGCTCTTTATACTGCCAGGACACCTATCTGCACCTGCAAATTGACAAGTGATCTAAATGTTTTTAGAGTTTATTTTATTTATCCTTTGTTGACCGAGTTAGTCCAACTAGGCTAGTGGCCTCTTTTCAGGGGACACCTGAGGTGGTATTTTTATTGCTAAGAGAACTTTGGCCAGGGCATCAGGAAACTTTCCTAATTTTCTTTAATAGATGCAGTGAGATCTTTTACATTCACCTGAGCTACCACCAACTCAAGCAGATGGGACCTTGGTTTAACATCTCATCTAAAGGACAACACACTGAGGAGTGCAACTTCCCCCTTATACTGCAGTGCACTGTCAGTAGCCCATCTACCTGGTGTGGGAATAGAACCCAGGACTTTCTGCACGGAAGGTGAGTGCTACCTGTTGAGCCACTGATACTGCTCACAGTTGGAGTTGGTTACTACCAGTTTCTGACATTTTTAGTTGGTCTCGCCTCTTTCCAAGAGTGTTTACCAAACACACATCTGTGTATTTCCATACCTAGATGACTGGCTATTAGCTGCTCGGTCTCAGAACCATTTTCTCCTGGTGAGAATCTCGGATTCATCTTTTCTAATTCCTGTGAATAAATGTGAACATGACCAAGCAGCTGTTACTGCTCTCTCTCTACCTGATCATAGGCTACAGTGTAGCTGTCTCATGCAAGGTGGGACTCAGTATAGCTGAAAGTTCTTAAGTAACAGCATATCTGTATCTAAATTTGCTGGGTCTCATGGTGGTGACATATTCATAGGTTCATAGGATGATACTAGGCTATGGGTTCGGAGTTCCTAATAAGCCTAGCCAAGAATTTCACCCATGTTCCCACAAAGTCAGCACCTACTTCCCCTTTCCAACAGGGACACGGGTGGGATCCCAGGGGTGTATTTTCTGTTTCACATCCAATTGTCCAGGTTCCTCTTAAAGAGGGCTACAGAGGTACTCTGCTTGACATGGAGAGAGAGTGAGTCTGTTCCACAGATGGGGGAGCCTTTGGGGCACAAATCTATCTTGCCAACAAGTTCTATTAATGTCACTGACCAGGTTGAGGCCATGCATGTGGGTTGCGCATGTGGAGTTTGACACTTGTATATCCTGCACGTGCATCAAGGCTGGGTCTGAGATGACCTTGTATACCAGACAATGGCCACCTCTGAGCAGTCTGTACGAAACTGAGTAGAGGGGCAGGGCTTTTTGAGAGACTGTATTTTCTTGGTCAGTAAGCTCTGTGGTCTCTCCAGCTGCTGCATGTGCTTGGCAAGGTACATGCCGAAGGGGGAATTGCACATGATAATGGGTCTGATAAGACAGGAGTACAGGGATGTTATGACTTCCTTGTTCCTGGATGAAATACCCTTATTTATGAGGTGACCCATGTAGAAAAGCCTTCTGTACAATAGAGGCAATGGTGGTGGTCAAAAGTCAGGTTGCTGTCAGCCTGGGTGCCCAAGTCTCTTACGACTGATTGCGTGCTTAGTACATTGTTATTAATATGATAATTAGTGGGGATGCCTTTATCCCCAAAGGGGATAATGCATTTCTTGGCCTTCAGTTTGAGGCCATGCTTCTGCCACCAGTCATTAGTTTGGGTAAGGCCCTCTTGGAGGAGGTTCACATTACTAGGGGAATGTAAGACAGCGCCCAGCTTGCAGTCATCTGCAAACTTGGTCTGCCACAGACCACTGATTTGGCTTGCACCTCAGAAAAGTATATCCCAAACAGTAGAGGCCCCAAGACCGATCCTTGGGGTACATTGCTCTCTACGGGTGTACTACTAGAGGTGGCTTCCCCTGTTTTGACTGAGTGGGTTCCATCAGTGAGCCAGTTAGCTGCCCATCTGGTAACATACGGGTTGATGCCTAGCTGGGAGAATTTATCTGTTATGCCCGAGTGGGGAATTTCTCTTGACAAATGTCTTATGAGATGTTCTGTAGATCATTTGTGTTCAGTGATCACAGAATGAAGGGTCAGTGGAGCATGAGGTCATCATTTCATGTGCCTGAAGTGAGCACCTGTTGTGGTGAATGGATGTAGACTGCCTTTTATTTTGGCAGTCCTTTGCATCTTTCTCATTGCAAAAGTTACTATGGGCATGTCAGACCTGGAGTGTAATGAAGAGCATTACACTGGGCAAGAGTTTCAGGATTTCTGCATATCAACAACAGTCTCACTTCATATTAGTGTGCTGGGCTGGAGATGTGGGCACTTCTTCCCCTCCTTCAGGCTCTCCTGGATTTGCTCTCATCAGTGGTCCTAGCCTTACAGATAAATGCATGTTAATCATATAGTATATGTCAACAAACTAGAAGGAAGATGATCCAGTCCATTATGCCAGGAAGCCAAAGATTAGAAATGGGTCATACCAATGAACCATCTTTTGGGTGCACTCCATGCCCAAAGGCATTCCAGCACACTGGCAGTCAAACTGAACAGATGCTTACTCAAGCCCCATGGGTGGTCCCTTCAGGTTCTCTGTGTTGAGGAAACTTTTCAAGTGGGGGGAACCCTGTTGTGACCCGTTTATGTCCCCATCCATTTGAAACCGCCTTTTTTTCCCTTTATTTCATCACTGGAAAAGCCTACCAAGGGATGCTGTGACACTGGGGTGGCTGATTGGACTCCTTTATGCTTCCCCCAGTTCTCTGATAATGTGTGTTTATTTACAAGGCAAAGCTTTTCAAAGAAAAAATCATCCTCTTCTCCTTAACTGGCCTTTGCAGGTCTGGCCCCTCTTCTGCTACCTCATCTACTGGAAAAACTAATCTTTTTGAGACCTATGAAGAATTTCTTGTCCTATCCAGTGTGAAAATCCCAACTGAATATTCACTTCTTGCAGCTGACCACTTGGTCTCTCCATTTCCAGTAGCTGTCAGTAATTCATAGCTTTCAGAAAGTGTGGTACCAGCAGTCTCATCCCAAATGTCCAGTGCTAGAAATCTATTTGAGCTAAGATCAAGAGGCTAAAACCATTTTCTGCTTCAGTTGTTATGGTATTTTTATGTTCTGCTATTCTTGACTGTCTTGCTGGCATCTTTTACTGTGTCCTACTGTCCTGTGTCAAGTTTTTCAGAGTTCAGATGGTTCTTCCTTGGCATCTTTTGTATGTTGATAGTTTTGTAGGTGGTACTTGCAGTCTAGGAGACCATTGAGGAGCCTGGACAGATTTCCTTGTTAATCTCAGAACACTGGGTAACGCAGAGTAGCATAGTAGAAAATGGAGGGTTGAGGGAATCAAACCCCCGAGACTAGAGGAAGTAGCTCATTAACAGCTTGCAACATTAATCCGTTGCTCTACCTGCATGACTAAAACTAACCAGCATTTTGTAAGGTGGGAGGAAACACAAGTACCTGGAGAAAACCCCCTAAACACAGAAAGGATATGCAGACTCAGTACAGATACTGACCAGAAGTCTGGCTCAGACCCTAGAGCTTTGAGGAAGTGATCTTAGTGGTGAACCGCTATGATGTCTGAAAGTGTCCTAGGCCTTTTTGAAGGGTACTTTTCTGCTGACACTTGTATTTAGCAGGGTGATAGTTATTTAATTGGATGCCCTATTCTATTTTTTTTCTTTTATATTACTTTGATGTTGTGCATGTGAAACACGCTGACTAAGATTACATTGAAGAAATTGGGTAGCTGTGGTGCAGTTATCAGAATCACCTCATTCTACCTATATGTATATTAATCTTTCATAGGTACTTACAATGGTATTGATTCGTGAGGATCTTAAGAAGCCTAGTCTTTCATTCCCATGTTAGTTTTTATCCTTTATGTTATGCATACAAATAACCCAGAGACAAGCTGAACAAGGATATGTTGGGACATTTACACATCTTCCCTGTCCATGAGGGACAGGCGAGCTAGACTATGGGGAGATTTTGCAGTTATCCATTTCCATTATCTAAGAATGTCAGGCTTAGTGTTGATTGTTGGTCTGATATGATTTCCTGTTTTTTTCTCCCTAGTTGTTAATTTGTTTCTTATTAGATCCCCACAGATAGTTCTGTTGATCTTCTAGAAGGACAGAAAGAAAGAGCTGAGGATGAAGAAGGACTGTCAGTTAATAGGATGGTGAGGATAGACTGTTATTAGGATACTGTCCTCATTATCATCAGGGGAAATGTCTTTGGATTCTGTTGTAAGAGTGCCCTCTGGTGGCTGGATATTCACTGTACAGTTATGCAGTCTAATACAGTGTACTTGAGGAGTTTTGGTTCCTGGGCCATACGCAGAAGGACTCTTGGCTTAGAGGAATTTACCCAGTAACCAAAACTGATCATGTAGTTAAATAAGTTATATAGGCATCTTATTTGAGTAGAAATAATTTATCAGTACACATAACAGAGCCACTTGTACTGAAAATATATTCTTAGTTGTGCATACTCTACATTATTTCCATTGTCTATTAGGTTGCCTTGCATGCATTTAATATAAGAACTCGCTTTGAACTTCTTATTGCTGTAGTGTGTGTGTGTACATATATATATATATATATATATATATATATATATATATATATATATATATATATATATATGTTTATATTGATTTTTATAATTTAACTTCTGCTTCCAGTATGAGCCTTTGACTTTGTGTGTACAGCTGGTGTGGAAATCATCCTGATGAAAAAATGAAATCAATTTTTTTTTATAGGGGAAGTCCCCCCCCCCCCCCCCGTACCACCTGTGTGTGGCGGGGGGCAACCCCCTACATCCCCTGAAGTTATACGTATCAACTCCGCAATCACACTGGCATAAAGAAAAGGGAACTCTATGGAAACAAATCCCTAATGGCGCATACATAGAAACTGCTCTGGCAATGATTTCCTAAGGAAAACTGTGATCAGTCCACCTTCTCTGCCTCAGAATTCTTCTCACCATAACTGTATTAGGCTTGTTTTGACTATTGATGACAGATAAATGTCTTAAGTCATCTAGAAGAATTTTTCAGCTCTTTCATACAAAAACTTTCAGTAATCTATCAGGCATGACAGACTCTGCTTATTGAGGGTTGTTAGTACTATGTTGAATGCCTTTTTTTAATGCTAGCAAATAAATAAAATTCAGTAACTTTTTTGTGTGATTATTTTATCATAGTCTTAGCTGAAATATTTCTGTTTATTTTAGGTCCTTTCTGCTCTTGACATTCTCCAGCCTCCACATATAGACTACTTCGAGGAAATGTATCCTACCTGTTAAAATAGAAAGGTAACATGCTTTGCTGCGAGTGGCCTACAGCTTTGTATGCATTCCAGGTCTGTATGCAGCACTAGTAAACAGTAAACCTGAATACAACAGTTGTGTAGTTTTATTTTATTGTTCTACATCTTGATCAGAATGAGAATTTGCAAACCTGTGATGATTTATTTTAAGGTAAGTTTGATAACTGTAATTCTTTATGTAGTCATGTGTGTTACAAATAAATTCTAGCCCTTTCTGTTTCTGTCTCTCTCTAGAAATTCTCTTTTTAAAAATTCTGTGATTTAACTTTATGCAAATGTTAATCTTCTTACTAAACTCTCTTCAACTTGGAAACCTCATTTTCTTCTTATTCTGTTCATATCCCTTATACAGGTTTAGCCTTATATAACTGTATTTTCAGTCATATATAACGTTTTCTGAATTAAGCAAAATGAAATGCACGGTGCTGTTGAAAAGATGCTGTGAGTAGTTTTTTTATACTAAAGTGCTAACCTGTATGTGTTGAAAAGATGAAGTTGTCTGTATAGCACTACGAAGTTAAACTGTACATGTACACCTGTTTGTTTGTTTTTTTGCATTTCTTTCTTCCTGCAGGACTGAGCACAGTGGCTCCTGTACCTGCACCCAGTAGGCCCATCCATTTCATGATCATGGGAGCAGGGGGTTTCTTGAGTAAGGCCAGAACACTGTGGCTCATTCATTCCTCACTAGAAATCTCCCATAAGCCCATCCACTGCAGAGCAACCTACCTTCACCTGTGGTAGAACACCTCCTGCCCTGTGGTGGCACTTCCAAGTTCTGTTGTAGCTGCCCAATAAGGGGAAGGGTGCCCTCACATGCTGAATTCCCCCTGCTCAACAGTCCAGCTTGGACATGGCAGTGTGGGCTTAATGGACTCAAGCTCCATGGGGTAGACTCCTACTGTTCCTAGTAGGTGTCAGCCATGTGACAAGCCAGAAAAACCTAACCCTCCCTCCCAACAGGTGTGGAGCCAGAGACTATTTACTCCTATTGTTCCCCTCCAGCCCCTACAGGTGTCCAAACCACTGGCCATCTGTGACGTATACTCATTGCTTTTGATTGTTTTCCTTATTTGTCACTTGTAAAGTACTCTAATTGTACACGTTTAATTTTCTTTAGTACAGTTTCCTTTTGATGTCTGTCTTGGCTGGAAAGGGTCCTTGAACCAGCCCATTCACCCGCTTAAATAAATTAAAAAAAAAATTAAAAATGTATAATAGTGTCTGGTTATTTAATTGACATCTACAATGTTGAAGTCTCTTCATTTGGGACCAACACCCTGCGACACAATATATTAACTATGATGTTGAAACTTATACCAAATTCTGATGGCACTGAAGTGTGTTGTATTAAGGGTTTTAGGTCATCTCCTTCATGGGAAGTATGAAACGAGGCCCCCAGTCTAGCTGCATTCATTGGGTACTGACTTAATAAATAATCTTGTAGTAATTAATGATTAAGCCAGTCATGCTCTTTTTAAACTGTACAGCATACATTTTTAATCAAGTAATGCTCACTCATACACAGATGTCCTTTTTGTGGGGGTGGTTAGGGGACCAAATAAGTTAAGTGGCTTGCTGAAGTTCATTTAGTATACTGGTGAACTTGAATTAAACCACAAATTTATTATTTTTTTTTTTACTCCAGTCCCTCTGTGACCATTATACCTTCTTCCCAGATATTTTGCTGACCTTTCATTCTCATATCAGTAAGAGCCTAGGTCTTCTTCTTTCCCCTGGATAGGCACACCTGCAACAGTGCCATCATTTGCACAGCAGATCACTTATTTTTCCTTAAGCATTAATAATGTTGCCAGCACATGCACCTTAATGCATGCTTCCTATCAGGCTGGACATGCAGCAGACATTATATGGGGCTGCCATTCACTTCTGTGAGTGATGTAACCTTCAGCAACCACTCCTTGAGGCAGATACCTTTATTTGCTCCCTAGTCTTCAATGAGGATCTTAGAGGATACCACAAACCCTCATTCTTCTCCCACCCCATTCAACTCCTCTGGTATCAGGACCACTAACTATCTCAGATTGTCTGGGTGGTAGGTCAGGATTCTCTGCCTGTGTGCCACAGAACAGGCACTTTTTAAATTATGAATCTGACATTGTGGAGCATCATTTATGCATTTAGTGGATGGGGTATCAGTCAACATTTTTTTCCATTAGTTCCTGTATTAAGGGACAGATTTCCTTTGATGTTACAATGTCACATAGCAGGAACATAAGTGCACTTTTCTCCAGAGATCATCAGTACTTTTTTGCTTGCACAGCTCAGAACTTGAGCTTTCTGTATGTAAAAAATGCAAAAGCTCCTGCAGTTACATACTTGGTTCTGTTTTTGGGTGTCATACAAGAATGTTGAAGTTTGATCACTCAAAAAAGCCAAGAGTGGTAGAAAAAGGCTTCTTAAAGGAGCATTCTGAGGGTTCATCTTGACTCCTTATAGGTGGTGTCTAGTTTGTGTATGAGCTTTCATTCAAAGGATTGGCTAGAGCATTGACCTCTCCGGTAAGTCTACTTTGTCCATGGCATCCCATCCCTGTGTAGGATGAGGACCTTCCCCATTTGTAGGGTCTTGATCCTGTTCTAGTCTTCTCTTTCTGTATAGAATTTGAAACCTGGGAAAAGTTATACCCACTTTAGTATTCACAATGCCTTCCTCCATTTAATCAGTTCATGCCTGGGTCTGTCCAGCCTGATGATAAGAGTAGGCTCCCTCAGTGATCAAGTCCTGTGTTAATACCCACTTTAGTATTCGCAATGCCTTCCTCCATTTAATCAGTTCATGCCTGGGTCTGTCCAGCCTGATGATGAGTAGGCTCCCTCAGTGATCAAGTCCTGTGTTAGGAGTACATGAGGCAAAGTATCCATTTCCTAGGCTTTTCTCCAAGCTTAGCTAGGCGGTTTTCCCTGATTGAAGAGGTAGTGGGTGAGCCTATACCAGGGTCCCTCGCTAAAGTATGAAAGCACAAGTGCTAGTTTAATTATTGCTGAAACCTAGGGTTGCAGGTTTGAAGCATCACTTATATGGACCTTGTGAGCCTTTGTTGCAGAGGCTGTGCTTAGTCCGACTCCATGCACAAATGATCTGTGGAGCAGTCCTTGTTTTGGAGTGGTTGGAAAATGTGTGGCTTTTTTCTGTAGTAGTTTCGAGCGGGACCAGTGCCTTGTATTGGCCTCACAGATTGGAGGATTATTGTCAGAAGCACACTAAGGCCAAGTTCTGTGGTGTTTACGCTGGCTTCCTGCATACCCATAGAATTCACGGCATTTCCATCTGACGCAGACAGAGTGATCTGAGAAAGGACACTGATGTAGCAAGATTATGCACTGCTCTGTAACCATAGGGCTTAGAACTTTTAGTTGTATGTTTTAGCTGTCCAGCTTTCAGTTCATTCTGCTGGATGTTGGTACTTAGAATATTCAAGATTCTCTGCAAGGACCAAGGAAGATGTTCTTCCTCACTCTCTACCATGTATGTGAGCAAGAACCCTGTTTGGCCATTATTTTTTTAATGCTGCAGAAGTTATGGTTAGAACAGCGGACTCAGTTGTGCACTTTTTGAGACCATTCCTCCTTAGGGAACAAGCAGTGTGGCTTGCTAGACACTTCTGTCACGTTTTGCACATGAATTGCAGTCATTGCTTGATGCATTCTTGGAGTAGCAAGCAAACCCCATCCTCATCAGGTAGTCACTTCTGTCACTGTTTGTATTCTTATTTGTACAGCAGAAGGAAGACGCTCCACAGACACCATAGGGCTGCGTCACCCATGTTCGCTTCTGCACCTTTTGGACTGATGAAAGAGCCCTCAACCATGTTTCCCACATCATAAGGCCTCATCTTGTCTTTGCTTATGGGAAGGAAGAGGGGTTGGCTGTAGTGGGTCCCACTATTGGAAGAATTACATACAAGTTAGGATTTAGCAGATCATTGCTATACTTTGGCTTACCTTCTTGACAATGGTTCTTTGGTCAGGTTCAGACTTGATTATCTAGTGATGAATAGAGGATTTTTCTCTTCCTGAAGAAGGATGGTCCCTTCCATATTTTTGTCATATACTCTCTGTTCTTTCTTTTTTGGAGTCCTAGAATCTACTCTCTTATGGGGATGGAGACTGCAGAGATGCTTTTCTCTTTGCTTCAGGGTGATCTTTATGGGTATCCTTCCAAGTCATAGGTTGGATCGACTCCCAGATGTTCATGTTTCACTGTTGCAGTCATTACATTTGGGTAATCTGCTGGCAGGGTGCCCTCAGACGGCCTGAATTCCAAAGTCTTGGGTCCTGCGTCGGTTGCTGTCTCCTCTTCCATGATGTCAGGTCATCAGGGGTATAAAACATGCAGCCGACGCCATTTTCTTTAGTCTTTCTTGAAGCGCGGTGCCCGAAGCAGAAGCATTTCGCAAGTGCCGGTCGGCCGACTATTGAAATATTCGAGTTTGAGTTTCAGAACCGAAGTCTTCACTAAAGCTAAGTAACCCATTGGGGAAACTTTTTTCTTGCTCCATGCCGATGTCAGAAAAAGTTAATAATTGTATTACATGTGGGAAGCAAATACCTCATAAGGATTTCCATTCATACTGTATTCCTTGCCTAGGCCCTGATCACAACGTGCCTGGCTGTCGGTTTTGTGCTAGATTTAACCAATGCACTATTAAGCGTCAGTATATTTTTGCCTCAAAGTATTTTGGAAACCGATTTAACTACCCTGGAATGTCGTCGGATAGCAATCCGACTACCGGAGTACATGAAAAGGACAGAGAAAGGCAGTCGAGATCCAAAACCGACGACGAGACTTCTCCTAAGACAGTCGACGGTTCGCCGGTACTCAGTGAGGCGCTTTTGCAGCCGCTGATACCCGCTACCTTTGAGTCACAGGCCTCTACCTTCACCCATGTGGAGTCCGGCATGCCGCAAGATACTCAAGGTATTGGACTGACGGATGTATCTCCCTCGTATGGGTCCGGAGCCGCTGAGTAGGCACCGGCTTCTGAGGGTGTATTCAAACCTCAACATTTGTATATCAAACCGACGACCGCTACAAAACCAAGGACAAAAGCAACTTCTAAAACTGACAAACTGACGCATGAGCCACGTGCACAGGCCTCTATCCCTAAAAAAACAGATGATCAAAATGGCTGAAGACCTTATTACCTTGATCAGGGGTACCCATCCCCCTCCAGATAAGAGGCCTAGGCAAGACCCTGATTATGAATCTTCAGACCAGGTTTCTATTTCTTCTGATCAGGAATTATCTATACCTCTATACCATCTGCTTCTCCTCCTGAGGATTATTCATTTGGAGAAACCTTGCATACTTTGAGGGAGCATTTTCACTGGGAGAATCAAGACTTCTCAGAATCAAAAAAGAGGCTCAGGGATTTCCTTCTTCTCTCTCAGCACAGGCCTTTGGCCATTCCCCCTGTTTTAGACATTGTAGATGATGTGGTTTTCAGAGTCCAGTTTGACCCTTGACTCCTTACCTCCGGCTCCCAGTAAGCCTGACAGATATTACAGGGTCCCTGATTCTCATACATTTTTATTTAGAAACCCTGCTGCTGATCCTGAAACTATTTCACAGGGTCCAAAGGGTGTTAAGGCCTCAACAGCAAAAAATCCTATGCCCTCTGACAGAGATTCAAGGGCACTGGACAGATGGGGAAAAAAGGTTTATACATCAGCAACCTTGACAATCAGAGCCTTAAACTGTCAATTTGATATGCTTAAGTATCAACAACATGTTATGGGATTGCTGAAACAGAAAATTATGTTGATTTCTGAATGTGCAGAAAATAAAGAATTGCAGGAATTATTGCATGCAGCTGAACAGTGTTGGAAAGCATACTTTGCAATGTGGTTTTGACTCCTTAGAGGCCTCCTGCAGAGCCGCAGTTACTGGATCTGTGATTAGGAGGCATGCCTGGCTAAAGGAACAAAATTTGCCTGATCATGTTAAAGCTAAATTGCTAGATGCACCTTTACAGCATGATACTCTGGTATTAAAGCAGAAGAGGTTTTAAAGAAAATGGAAGACAAAGCCAAAGACTTCTTACAAGTGCAGCCACCAAGATTCAGTAGACACTGGTCTACAAAAAGTTGGTCCTTTCCTGTGTCAGAGTTCAAAGGGGCAAATCCAGACGCCCAAAGGGTTCCAGATACCAGGCGCAAGATTCATACAGGTCAAAGCAATGGGGCGCATCTACCTCCAAATCAGGAGGAGATAAAGCGCAAACCTACAGAAAACAGTCCCAGTTACTTCCCTCTGCCTACACCAAGCACTTATCTTTTGGCAGCACCCTTAGGGAGAAAATTTGCACTTTTTGCTCAGAATTGACAGTTAATAACCCAGGACAAGTGGGTACTGAACATCGTATCACAGGGATACAGATTCCATTTCCACACACTGCCAATGGCAAATGGTTGGCCAGATCTGCCCAAAAATCAATGGGCAGAGGCGCAGAAGCAGGTTACGTTCCTCATGGATATGGGGGCCATTCAACCAGTACCAAAACAGGACAAGATTTTTACTCTGTTCTTGGTACCCAGAAAGGGCAAGGCCTGGCGGCCAATACTGGATTTATCAGTTTTGAACACATACCTGGACATTCCAAAATTCAAAATGCTGACTTTGCAGCAGCTTCTGCCCATGCTGGGCAAGAATGCTTGGCTGGTGACATTAGACCTAAAAGAGGCATACCTGCATGTCTCAATAAGACAGTTGTGCAGAAGATACCCCAGATTCAAGGCTAGCTTAATGCATTACCAATTCTCTGCACTGCCCTTTGGCTTATCTACTGTGCCCAGGGTCTTCACAAAGTGCCTGGCACCAGTAATTGCATTTTGCAGACAAAAAAGTATACAAATATACCCTTACTTGGGCGACTGTCTCATTCAAGCAGAGAGCAAGGACATTCTTCTTCAACACCTGGCGTTTGTGAAAAGGCTTCTAACATGCCTAGGGTACACAATAAACGAAAAGAAATCACCACTGCTACCCTCTCAAAATATAACATTCCTGGGTGCAAGCTTGAATACAACTGCCCAGATGGCTTACCTCACGCCAGACAAGCAAAGGCAACTGACTACTTACTTCAAACTGATGGCAACAAAAAACCCTGTTATCTGCAAGACAAATTTTGCAGGCTTTGGGCTTCATGGCATCCTGCATCCTTCTGAATATGCAAGACTGCATGTGAGGAAACTTCAATGGTACCTAAAAAGTCCCTGCCTACAACAGGAGTTTCTATGGTGGGTAAAGGCATGTCACCAAAAGATGGGACGGGCCTTTACTCCACCCCCTGCCAGACAAACCTTAACAACAGACGCATCAGATTATGCCTGGGGGGCCCACATGGCAGGAAGATGCATTCAGGGCATATGGACCCCAAAACAAATGCATCTACATATCAACCAGAAAGAGATGCTGGCTGTTCAAAATGCTCGAACAGCCTTCAAGGACTTACTTCATCCAGGACAACTACTGATAAAGACGGACAACACCACGGTCATGTGGTATCTAAACAAGCAAAGGGGCACACACTCATACCCCCTTTGCAGATTAGCCGTGGCACTGTGGGACACAGCTTTGACCTACCAAATACATCTTTAAGCTCAATTCCTGTCAGGAAAGCAAAATACTGTGGCAGACGATTTAAGCAGAAACCTTATGTACCCTCACGAGTGGAAACTAAATCCACGAGTCTTCAGCATGATAACAAAGAAATGGGGGAGCCCAGACATAGATCTATTTGCCTGTCCTCAAAATTATCAATTGAAAAGATTCTGCACAAGGACTTATCACAG